>NC_090646.1:403021817-403321817 GCF_040937935.1 Hyperolius riggenbachi
GGCAGAGGGGGGGGGGCGGTCATGCCTCTGGAGGAGGGGGGGCAGAGGAAAGTGACAGGAGACAGGCTCTGGCCCCCCTCCCTGCGCTCTAACGTGGCTGCAAGATCGAGAGTAAAGGGGAGACCAGGCAGCCAATCACAGCACAGAGAGGTGAGTGACAGAGGCTTCAGCCAATCAGGCTGATACAGCATGCCATGTCACTTCTCTTTTGCGTCTGCGTACCAATATAGAGCCTGGGGGCATGGGGAGAGAAGACCTAATTGGAAAAAAGTAAGATTGTTTTATTTGCCTGGTTGGCATCCTTTTTAACATTGTGACAGCCTGCAATAGAAAATTAATTTTGTATTTAATGCCTAACCGTTACTCTTTAAGTACTTTTTAACCATCCTAGTTCCACAGATACTTTTTCATTTCACAAATGCTATTTCTTTTACCAGTTATTATTTTTTTATTATTATTCAGTCTCTCTGTGAGTCTCTGTGAAGTAGACACAGCACTGTCTGAAAGCTTGACCTCACTGTGCCTCTTTAGAGTAAATACACTTCTGGCAGGGGAGCTGCAGAGGCAGTGGTAACCCTTTAGCATTTAAGCAAGCTGTCAAACCTCACTCATGAACTCACTTTCATAATTTCCAGTATGGCAGCTCCATAAAATGAAGATGATACATTTATAACAATATTCTTTAAGTATGTAGAACATGGTGTCATTAGGATCAAGTGTAGAAAAGTTTGGTTCAGGTATTTTTTAATATATAAATGTGATACTTAGTGGAAGAGCCATACTCTATTTTCTTTTATTTCTAAATTGCTTTAAATAACCGGCAAATATCTATGATTATTAGCATTAGTGGAGCTTGATCATATGTTGGAAAAGCAAACGCTTTATTGCTGCGTTCTCTTGTGTTCTCTTATTGATTGGATAAGGTATTGTGTAAAAGATTTATGTTAAAAATACCCTTTAACAAGCAGAATGAATGCAGTCATTTACCATTTTCCATTGTGTGTTTCTTTTTGTGTGTGTCTGTCACACAGCATTCTCATGATTGTATTATTCTTATGAACTCTTCAGTGAAAGAAAATAGTGTAAGTCTTTGTTTGTCTCTTGTTGCAGTAGAATTGATTAGTATCAGAGGAGGTGATGTGAAGACAGACAGGCTCTTAGCTTTATTGTGTGTGGAAACTATCAATTGCCTGGCATTGCCAAGCATATGAAATGAAACCGTAGGAGCAGGCAACAGTCAGGGGATAATGATAGCTGAAGAGAAAATATAATTTAGCTCCCATGAAATTGACTAAAAGATCATGACAAATGGTGGAACAAAAGTAAATAAGGATTTTAAAGATCTCTTTATACTACACAATATACAATACAAATAACAAATACAATACAAATAACATAAGTCCATTAGAGCTTTCAGGCATGTCTAGAGTATTGCTGCAGCAAAAAAAAAAAAATATGGTTCTGGTATCTTAGGACAAAATGAATTAAACACAATCTAGATGTGTAACATACTGTTATAGAAAGGTATACTGAAGATCAGTATTAAGTAATAAAGTAAGATTTTTCATGTTGTTCTTTTACAGTAAAAATGCACGTTATAGGAGTTAGAGCTGAAGTTTAGGTTCTGTAACAGTTACATAGATAAATAGATAGAGCCTCAAAAAAACAAAGTACACCTGAACTGATGTATTGATGTGAATACCAGTTGCCTGACATCATGCTGATCTTTGTTGCTGCAGTAGTTTTTTAAATCACACACCTGAAACAAGTATGTGGCTTTAAGGGACTCCGAGCACCTCTCATGGGCATGCCTTTAAGCCAGGTGACTTCCAACAACAAAGTCGTGCTATGACCCCTCCGGAGGAGCCTCTTACAATGGCCATGTGTGTCACTTCCTCTTCCTGCTTTATTCAGTGATGCATTTCTCTAACAGAGAAGACAGGGGTGACCCGGAAGTTATAACAGAGCCAAGATAGCAGCTGCTATTTTTAAATGAACTTGAAATTGAACTAACACTATTTGGTTTAGAATGGCGATTCAGGCCTCAAATGAAAGAGGAGAGCACAAGCTACAGAATGGTATGCATCTTTAAGTACTTTGCAGTACTGGTCGGAGTCTTAAAGGCATGCCCATGAGAGGTGCTCGGAGTCCCTTTAACCTGTCAGACTTCAGTCAGGAACACCTGATTACCATGCTTGTTCAGAGTCTATGGCTAAAAGCATTGAAGGAAGAGGATCAGCAGTATAGTTATGTAATTTGCACTGCCTAAGGGATACCCGAAGTGACATGTGACATGATGAAATAGACATGTGTATGTACAGTGCCTAGCACACAAATAATTATGCTGTGTTCCTTTTTTTCTTTCTCTGCCTGAAAGAGTTAAATATCAAGTATGTAAGTGGCTGATTTGGTCCTGACTCAGACAGGAAGTGACTACAGTGTGACCCTCACTGATAAGAAATTCCCCTTTTTATCTCTTTCTTGCTCTCAGAAGCCATTTTCTGCTAGTAAAGTGTTCTATAGTTGGAATTTCTTATTAGTGAGGGTCACACTGTAGTCACTTCCTGTCTGAGTCAGGACTGAGTCAGCCACTTACATATCAGATATTTAACTATTTCAGACAGAGAAGGAAAAAAAGGAACACAGCATAGTTATTTGTGTGCTAGGCACTGTACATACACATGTCTATCTCATCATGTCACATGTCACTTTGGGTATCCTTTAAAAGGAAATAACTATGTCAGCCCCCATATATCCCTGTCAGTTTAGGAACACTATCCAATAGCCAAATTTCATATACATCCCCACTAGAGATGTGGCGAACGGTTCCTGAACCGTTCGCCGGCGAACATCTCTGAATCACTGGGGGTTTGACTACTTCCGGGTCGCTCTGACCCGGAGTAGTACGCCTGCGCTGCCTGGCGGAGCACGTCCTAGATCGCGCTCCTGTTGCCGGGCACTTTCTGCGCATGTGCGTGACGTCATGAACAACGTCACGCTCATGTGCAGAGAGTGCCCGGCAACAGGAGCGCGATCTAGGACGCGCTCCGCCGGGCAGCGCAGGCGTACTACTCCGGGTCAGAGTGACCCGGAAGTAGTCAAACCCCCAGTGATGTTCGCCGGGCGAACAGTTCGCCACATCTCTTATCCCCACTTACCTTGAATTTATCAGTGCACAAGGTTCACTTGAAAACACTGCCCCACCACTGATAGTGAGGTTTCCTTAGGTGATTACTATCAGGGCCGGGCCGAGGCATAGGCTGGAGAGGCTCCAGCCTCAGGGCGCAGTGTAGGAGGGGGTGCACAATTCATTCAGCTATCATTCCTAATTGTGTTTATAGCAGAAAGAAATATGAAAAGGAGATACGTGGAAGTGACTACAAGCCAGATAACTAGAGATTAAGGTGTTGGGGGCCCTGGGGCGCCTCCTAGTCTAATAGCAATCAGTGTGTGACGGCTGGGGTGGGAGGGATGGAGGGGTGCAGTTTGGTGTCTCAGCCTTGGGTGCTGAAGGACCTTGTCCCGGCTCTGATTACTATAGCTTTCATCAGACACATGCTATGCATGGACATGACCAGTTTTTGCATCATCCTCAATTGCATAATTTAATGAGCATATTATGAGCTTCCACTTCATTTTAATGCTAAACATTCCTATATTAATAACAACTTGGATCCCCAGCTAGGTCACAGTATCCCATTAGTTACACCACTAGTGAAGGTGAGAGTGTAAAAAGATGGAGTGTGCCATATAGCACATCGGAATAGAGACAGCAGCTTAACATCCACATCCAAAGCCCACTCTCCCCACACACTTCACAAAATCATGCTCGCTCATCCCTAGTAACCATATTCTTCATACCTAAAGATAACTCCTTTCTGAAACCTAACTCTAACTTCCACTCTTAACGTTAACTTCTTCTTGGCAACCTCTTTCCTTACCATTCACACCTTCCTGATGCCTATCCCTATCCCCTCCTTCCCTTCTCACTCTTAATGCAGTCCTGCAGCTTAGCAGAGTGGATCTAGGTTTACAACAAATTTTAACCATTTTCTACTGTAACCCTAAGGGCCTTTTCCCACTACCCTGCGATTTGCTTCTGATCGCAAATCGCAAGGTATATTAAACTAATGGAAACTGCAGCAGCAATTTAAATTAGTGCGATCCGATTGCGATGCAATTTTTGGTCAAAACGCAATCATCGTCCTGCCGCGTTTTGGATGCGATTGAGCTTTACTACACTGAGTATAGTAGCTCAATCGCAATCGCATGGTGGAAATTGAAATGCGATTGCAATCGCGATCACATTTCATAGTGGAAAAGAGCCTAAGGCCTAACCCTCCTAATGTATGCCTAACACTAACAGTTAACTCTAACTGCTACTCCCCTTTCATCATCTTCGATGGCTTGCATTTTCAATAGTCAGAGCCATGAAATAGTTGAACATCAGTGGTTACATAATGAAGAAATCTGAAACTAATACCCCACTGCCAATATACTATATTTTTCAAGGGACAACAAAGTTACGGCTTCTTTTCCATAATTAACCCACTTCCTCCTTCCTGCCCCATATAACCTTTATTTGTGCTATAGTTTTTGGAGTTTTTGCAGTCATATCAGGACTGTATCTAGAGCATATGATGCAAAGCAACACAGAGCCGTATTGGTGTCTGCTGCCTTATAATTGCCAAAGGTTTCAATACAGGTGGTGGAAGGGATGCTGATAATAAACATATTTAATATTTTGTTTTTCTTGTTGCTAAAAAGATATCTGTTTGGAATTAACTAGAGTATTAAATCAACTGCAGCACAGCCCAGTATGAAATTTGGAGTCAATCTACTGGAGCTGGTAGTAAACTCTTCCACTTAAAACTATCTCAATCTTATCACAAAGTTCTAAAAACATCAACTTCAGGCAAGCCTTCTTAGGCAAGCTTACTGCAATGGATTTGCACTGTTATAACTTTCCTAAAGGTATATAGTAATAATTTATCATTCATTAGTGCCAGCCCTGCCTTACTAAACTGTGTACTTGCACAGTGTTATCCTCTCTCTGCTCAGAATTCACTGTGTATCTCTACAATGTGACTGGCGGTCACAGAGAATAGCACAAGGGAACTAACACAGCTGATGTAATAACAGCTGTTGCCGAGTCTCAGACTTTTGTATACATAATGCAATAGACAATAGTTAAACAATACCTTCATAAGTAGAGCTAGATGAATATCAAGTCACTGTAGTGAAAGCGAAATAGGGGGTTGTCAGAAGAAGTTAAAGTGAACCCAAGGTGAAAATAAACTGATGAGATAAACAATTCTATTTATCCTCCTACTTATAAAAATAACTTTTTTTTACGTGTCTCATGGTTTTCTTTTATATATAAACATTTACAAAGTAGGTTGAACTGTCTCTAATCAGTGGCAGCCTATTAAGTGTCCCACAGTTAAAAAAAAGGTCAATAGTTCAGGTATTTTATTCCTCCCTGCCCTCAGAAGTTGTATTCTGCCCAGATATCTATTATGGCTATAATTTGTGTATTAGTGAAGTTTACTATATTCTCGACAAGGTACCGCCAAGACAGAAGCTGTCAGATTCATGCCTAGAAATTAACTCTTTTAGCGGCAAAATAAAACAAGTAAAACAGCCTGCTTATTAATATGTTTGGCACTGTACATACACATGTTTATCTCAACATGTCACATATCACCTCGGGTACACTTTAAGTGAGAAAGGAGGAACATCCAGCACAAGGAAGGCTCTTCATGGTTCCATAAAATGACAATACCTTCTGAACAACAATGGTTAATTTTTGCAATACTTGTAAGTCAAACAATGCACACTATAATCTTAACAGCAGAATGTTGGTCTAGTGACAAGTGTTCTTTAATTAACAGCTATGGGATCCTCTTTTGTGCCTCTTAAAGTGCATAAAAGTGATCGCCCATCCAAAATAAGACACTCTTCGGAAATCTTGACAGAGAGCGATCATACTTCACACCAAAGCAAAAAATGTGATCTGTTGCAGAGTATATCATCTCTTATACCTATAAGGTGACCTGAAAAGCTAACCAATGTTCAAATGAGGAGAAAATAATTAAATATAATACACATTTTTCAATTACCAAGATGTGGGATTCAGCAGTTTTGTGCAATTGGCTAGAGAAATCAATTTTAAAAATGTTACTTGCCACAGCCAGTTTGTAGAACAGAAATTTCATAAAAGGTCTTTGAGTTGTTTATCGCTACCGGCCTGTTTCTTTCCCAGAGAATATTTTAGCCTTAACTACAAAAACTGTCTACTATTGTAAAACTGATGTTATTATTTTCTTATATAACCATTATAAATAATAATGACATACTCTGTTTTAATTCAGCTTTATGTGGACTTACTTCACTTCATACTGTATTGTCATGATAGAGAAAGCCACAAGCTCCACCACTGGTGCTAACTTTATGGCTTCTGTTTATGCTGTGTTTTGATTTGATACATTACTTTAAAAAGTACAGCATCAGGTTTTTCTATTTTTATAAGGCAAATATCCATAACTGCCCTAGGCATCACTGGAAATAGGAAAAGATAAGTCAGTATCAATTAGAGGCTGGGAGAGGGCTTGTGCTAACATAGTGGAAACAGGTTTCCATCCTTTAGTGTATAATTTACACTATAATAGCTAACACCAATAAAATTATTGTAACAAATGCAAGTACACAGAGTTCACCTGTTTTAAGCATGTGACGCTTGGTGTAGTGGAGCGCACACGCAGCCCAGAGGAGACGAAGGGATCAGCGTGCTTCTGAGCCGCTCGCTATGCTCTGGCCAGAAGTGAAGAGGGGAGGACATACTGCGCACACAGGGCGCAGTATGTCCGGGTGAGGGGTCAAGAAAGTTGCCGGACACCGGGATGTATATTAGACTTACGGCAGTAGACGGAGGGGGGGGGCAGGAGGAGCAGAT
The DNA here is from genome assembly GCF_040937935.1 of Hyperolius riggenbachi. NCBI lineage: Eukaryota > Metazoa > Chordata > Amphibia > Anura > Hyperoliidae > Hyperolius > Hyperolius riggenbachi. The sequence goes on from NC_090646.1 coordinate 403,028,773, forward strand.
GGTATGTACTTTGAACCCCCCACACACTGCAGCTATCATTTTTTTCGGTTGTGGTATCCTTTAAGGCAGAAATAGCTAAACCCGATCGGATCCGCTCTACTGTGCAGGCGTGAGTCCTTTCGATCGGTTTCGGCTATTTCCGCCTTACTTGAACAACAGCTGCTAGTGCGCCTGTGCATGATCCTGGAGAAGTAAATACATATCCACTTGTCAAGTTTGTCGGAAAATCCAGTGCTGGATTCCCCAAAGCTGCAGAGGAGGGGGAAGCCTCATTGGGACCCTGAGACTTCCCCTTCCCAAGGTAATTATCCCCCAGAGGGCTTTTTTTATACAGGTTCTCTAAACAATAGTTAGGTATAACTTATGAGTGATCACTGATCAGTAACAGAGCATTCTACTGGATTATTGATAAGACAAAAGATGGTGTGGTTGAAAATAACTTACTAAAGATTTCCAAGTTTTTATGTCATGTAAGATATAGAGCCTGATCTGTAATTTATATATTTATACAACACATAGACTAAATACAAAGATAATATGCAAATCAGGGTATTCAGTAATGGTGTGGCCTAGTGGAGACAGTATCCAGTAAGTAAGAGGGTTATAGATAGTGAGGTCGACATGCACAAAAACATCCAGTAAATTGTCTTGTATTGTATTATGACCTTTTAGGCCTGATGCATGAAATTGCGGTTATGTCACATGGCAATATTACTCTTATTTTTGGCACTATGTACCTATGCCTGCAGTACTCCACGCATCTGTTGCTATTGTAACATGCGTTACTAACAAGCTTTACCATTAGTAGCCCATGTCAACTTAGCAATGGTCACGCTAGTAGAGTACCGCAGGTCATGCTAATAACATAACTCTATCCTCTCTTTTAGAGGATACCCAAATATGTTTTTATTTCTGCCTCTTGGAGTTTTAGTATCAAAAGTTTTTTTTTTTTCAATACAGAAATGTTCCTTCTTAAAATAGCATGTATTTGCAATTTTTTAGGTTGGAGTGAGCTTTGAGGTGTCCCACAGTGCCTCACTGCTGAATATGTAAATCATGCCTTGTTTTCCCTGTAAGCTAAACACACCTCCCGAAATGCTGGAATACAATTATGATGTCAGTTTGTTAATTGTACAGAGCCATAATAATCCAACATGCATTCAGACTGTTTAGGACTGGCTGAGTGCATGGCATGGATTAATATGGCTCTTGGTTTTTCAACAGAGTTAAACGCAAGAATATAATTTATAACTTCTTGCAGAAGGAATTAGCATGGTCATCTGTATCAGTAATGCCACAGAATAATATACAGCATACATGTGAAAGTGCAAAAAATAGTTAAAAGAAAAGCAAGTATCCAACCAGTGGCATTCAGTTCAGTGTAGGGATAGAGATAATAACCACTGGCATAGCTTATTTACTGGTGGAGGAAAGCTAAAGAGAGAAATTATAGGGTCATAACTAGGGGTCCCAGCCTTTTTATCCCCCGATAGCATAGGCAAAGTTGCCAGGTTTTTCAGAGGCTATAGTATTGTTGACCACATTTTAACTGTTTTGATTGTTGCCACTTGGATTTCTAACCAACACCCAAGGATTAACCCCCATTTAACCTACATCAAGAGATTAAAATATGTTCTTATGTTATGTAAATGTTTGATCGTTGAATTGGCATGATCATGAATTTAGTGAAGGGATTTGCTCTGGAAAGCAAATCCTTCAAGAAATTACTATTAGTGTGAATCCTGTATAGAGTATACCATACATCTCCCAATAGGGCTCTTAAAGAGAACCTCCAGACTAAAAATCTACTCAGCAGCACTGAAAAGGCCTGGTGTTTCTTTAACAGTTTCACAGCATCAGAACTTTGTTTCTCTTATACAAGCCTCATTTTTAGCTGCACAGAAGAAAACTGCCCGGGCTTTTGTCCCCTGATGCTGTGCAAAGCATGATGGGATTTCTGATTTTTTTGTTCTCGTTCTGCTGTTTTGGTGCAATTTTTTTTTGGACATTTTTAATTTGACATTTGAAGCCTAGCGTGTGCAGCTGGGAGGGGTGATCAGGACACAGGACAGTTGGAACTGTGTCTCCTGCTCCTTGTCACCTCATTTGAACCAAAAAGATGGCTGCCCCATGACAAAGATGGCAGCCCCCATGAATCACAAACATTTGCCTGTTCTTTTAAAACAGGGTGGGTAAGACATTAAATTACCTATCTATTCTAATTAACATAACTAATGTAACTTGATGACAGTATGCTTGCTCAGGCTGAAGCTCCCCTTTAACCTTATTTTGATTCTATAAGCAAATTTACTTTCGAAAATTACTTTAGAAAAAAAAATGTAAGTAAAAAAAATAAATAATCAGGTTTGGTTAGATATAACAAAAAAATGAAAAGTTCTCAATAATTATTCCATTTTAGTCATTAACCGGTTCACCCCCAAGGGTTTTTATCCTAACGGACCAGAGCAATTTTCAGTTGTCAGTGCTCCTCCCTTTTATTCCCTAATAACTTTATTACTACTTATAACAAGAAAATGATCTATACCTCGTTTTTTTCGCCACCAATTAGGCTTTCTGTGGATAGTACATTTTGCTAAGAATTTTTTTATTCTAAATGCGTTTTAATGAGAAAAACAGAAAAAAAAGAAGAAAAATCATTATTTCTCAGTTTTCAACCATTATAGTTTTAAAATTAAACATTCTCCTGTGGATAAAACAAACACGTTTTATTTGCCCAGTCGTCCCGATTATTAAACAGTTTAAATTATGTCCCTATCACAATGTTTGGCGACAGTATATTATTTTGAAATATAAGTGTTATTTTTCTGTTCTGTTTTTTTTTTATTCTGGCCATAATTACAAGCCCCTATGTAATAAATTAAAATTAATTTTCCCCCATAAAATATAAATTAACAAAGCTGAGTCCCTAAGGCAACTATGTATTTATTTTTTTAGCTGATTTTTTTTTTACAAGTGTTTTTTTTTTTTGGTGGGGGGGGGAGGGTTGGAAGTGTAATTTTATTAAGATCTGTATGTACTTGAAAATGAATGTATTTTGTAGGTGTATACTTTTTTCATAGGAAATGTTCACTTTTTTTTTTTCTTCACTTTATTTAATTGTTACATTTCCTGTTATTGTGAATGGACGTAGCCGCTGTTCGCGGTCACGTCCATTCACTCCAGGCACTGCGATTGGGTAGAGGACCGTTCGGTCCTCTTCCCCAATCACCCAGCACGGAAGCCCGACGGTAATGGCGGCGGTAGCGGCGCACACACGGCGGTAGCAGCGGTGGGAACGCGGGACGTATTAAAACGTCATGTTGCTGTTAATAGCGGTAAGCATGACGTTTTAATACGTTAGAATGTCAGTAAATGGTTAAAGATGTAATATTTGCATTGGTCCCAAAGTGGTTGATTACAAAATGGCTTCTGTCTATACATGACATATTTAATACAAATAAACTGAAGGGGTTTTTAAAAACAAACAAGAAAACAAGAACAAAATGCTTCAACCTTAAAAAAACAACCTATTTTTTTAAAGAGAAAATCGCTTATTTTTCTTGCTGTGTGTGTCTTTTTTCAATGAATTTTGTTTTTGTATGCTAGGGGTTTTTCTGTCTGTGTCTACTAGGGTCATCATGATGCACTCTGTGTCATACTGTGGGTCAGTTTTCACGCCAGTTATTATGTATACTTTGTGGCACATTATGAGGATATTAGAAGTAACCTTTTAGCTCAATGACCTGTTCACAGGCAAAGGCTACTTTGAAAGATTCACCTCATTTATGTCAATGGCTGTTTCTGTCACAATTCTCTTCATGTTTGTCTACTCTCTGTAGTTATGCTTCAGTAAAAATATTATTGTGAAAACTGCTTTGCATATTGTTTTGCGGTGCTGTATTTTATAATGTTTGCTGCACCTGGGTAGTTAACATCTGTCAATAATATTTTACCTCTCTTTAGTAAAATCAGTTAACTCTATAGATGTTGACGTCTATAACAATAGAATTGCTCTTTAAACAGAGATGAACCTTTTAATGCTATTAGATGGAACTACTAGTATCTGAGGCACAAGTGTATTCTAACATTATCAGGCATATGGAATTGCTCCATAAAACAGCACTAGAGTTGACTATGGTTATGTTAATACTTATGCTATTGTATGAATATCTTGTGTATTACATCTAAAAATATATACAGTATAGTTTGCATTTAAAGTACATTAACTGTGTAAAAAAATAAATAAATCAGTGAACAAATAAATGTAGTAATATAATTTTGAAGTCTAATTAAAGAATGCTGTATTTACATCAGTATTCCTTTGCGGTCTGGATGAAAAAACACCTTCAGTATATATTTCAAGATGCCTGAAATCTGTCATGACTAGTCAATAGTGATAAATGAAACTGTCAGTTTTTGCTTTGCCAGAGTTACAGACTACCCACAAAGCTCATGGTGAACCAGAACTCATTGGAGTGTGTAAGTGGCTACATTGGTCCAAAAAGCCCACTTACTACAATTCTATGGAAAACAAACATTTGCATTCTTAAAATAGAAAGTATTTGCAATAATTCAGGTTGGAGTGAGCTCTGAGATTTCTCCCAGTGCATCACTGCTGAAATATGCAAATTACCCATTGTTGTCCCTGTGAGTGAAACACACCTCCAGATCCGCTGGAATGCAGTGATGTGTCAGCTTTCTAATACTACATAGCCACACTAATCTAACATGTGGCTCCAATGAGTTCTGGTTCACCATGAGCTTTCTGGGTAGTGTGTAACTCTGGGTGTTTCAAGTCCTATTCCATAGAACCACGTTAATCCATGCCTTGCACTGATGAGGATCAATCAATCCGAAACAGTCTGTATGCATGTTAGATTATTGTGGGTCTGTAATATTAAAAAGCTGACACATCATTGCATTCCAGGGGATCTGGAGGTGTCTTTGGCTCACAGGGACAACAATGGGTAATTTGCATATTTCAGCAGTAATACACTGGGAGAAATCTTGGAGCTCACTCCAACCTGAATTTTTGCAAATACTTTCTGTTTTAAGAACAAGTTTGTCCTGGTGTGGCAATGGGTAGGTGTATGGTCTGTGCAATTTGTGCATGCATCAAGATTGGATCCTTCTGGACCATTTGTACTCCTCAAGAAAATACAGATTTCGAGCTTTATTTTGGCTTTGGACAGTTTTGGAAATTCAGAGCTGACTGTAAACTAGCATAAAAATCTATTTTTATTAAATTACACTAAATTACGAAAAGTCTTGTGCTGCAATGATACCTGTCTGTACAGATTTTCAGAGGAAGTGGAGCTTCACTTGAAAGAATGCCACAAGATTGCAGAGGTGACCGTTTCCCTCTAATACCTTCTCAACTGCTTGTCGCCACAAGGATTAAGCAGATTAGGAGCTCCTACTGCACTTGTTCTGACTAGCTGTATGCTTGTTATAGGTTCATAACTCAAACTGCTGATGACAAAAGATCAGCATGACAGCTAGGCAACTGACATTTTCTAATAATGAGTAAATGTTCCACTTACATTAGGTTTTCTTTTTTTTTAGCCTGCACATATACCATATTGTTTGGACCATAAGACGCACCTAGGTTTAGAGGACAAAAATCAAGCGAAAACATATTTATATACTAAACCTGGTGCGTCCATGGAACAGGGACATCTTGTGGGAAGGGTAGGTATCAGAAAAGATTGTTTGTCATCCAGGATTTTGACAAGATCTACACATTTCATAGGTCCCCATGACAAGATAACCACTCTGGATAGCCAGTCTGCAAAGTGGGGTCTGCAGTGTTGCTAAAGCCCAAACTCCTTGTCAGAAGGGGATGCCAGGCTGCTGTCTGCTCATGTCCCTCAGTGCCCTCTGAAAGAGATGCTAGGATGCCGGCTGCTCGTGTCCATGCATGCATGCGGTTTGCTCCCCGGGCTGCCAATATGCACAAAACTTACCTCACGTGGTACATGGCCGCCTGCGATCACGGGATACACTACCACATTGCCTGTTCACATACATAGTAAACACTTCTGGGAAGCAGTGAGCATGCAGGCAATATCATACCCTGAGACACAGAGGTCACTGGTTCCAGAAAGCAGTTTGAGGTCAGGCCACACCGTCTCCGATACACAGAGACCGCACCACAGGGGGGGAATACTGACGGCTGGTGACAGCCAGTGCTGGGGACACACAATGCGATCGAGCAGGAAGGAGGCTTCGTAGTACTGCTACTTAGAGTAAACTTCCTGAAAACAATGAACGTTCAGGCCCGGCATCCCCGACACCCAGATGGCAACAGCACATACCAACAGAAGGGGGAAGTTCTGAAAACTGGTGCCAGGGGTCACACAGTAACACATAGGAATGGGGTCATGCAGGAGGGAGGCTTAAGAGGACAAAGAGCACCAGCTGGAGACTCGGAGCTTAGCTTGTGGAGGGGACACTTGGCATACATTCGGACCATAAGACACACTGACTCCCCCCCCCCCCACACACTTTTGGGGGAGAAAAAGTGCATCTTATGGTCCAAAAAATACAGTAAATAGATTAGATCATTGTCATCTGTGAGACTGGTGATGGTGAACACAGTTGCTTCTGCTGTCCACACATTCGTGTATGTTAGGACTTTTCCAGTCCTAACACATTTTTGTTTCTGTAAATCACCCTGCTTTGATGTTTTGGCAGTGATATTGCTACACAGTGGTTAAATTAGCCCACATATTAAAATATAGGAAACAAGTCTTTGGTAAGCATTTGCAAAACTACAACTCTGTGCTTGTGTGGAATCTACAGCTTAAGCCCCATCTACACGGTACAATTTTTCATCAGATCAACCAGTGATCTGATAAGAAATTGCCTTGTGTGTAGACATCCAAATTGTTTCAGATCACTTTTGCGATCGATTATGCATTGATAAGTACCCAAAATCGTTAGCAAAATTGATTGAAATCTGATCGGACCAGTCAGAAATTATCTCATAGATCCATCGATCTGACGGAAAATTGTACCGTGTAGATGGGGCTTTAGAGTATCTTGGATGAACTGAGTGATCTTGATACTTTTAGGCAGTGAACTGCAAGACAAGCCCCGTGTGTGCCTTCCTGCAGTCAATTAAGCTGACTGGTTCTCCGTTCAACAGAAGAGGTGAGAAGTACTGTTGCAAAACAGCCTTGCATGATACAGGCTAAAGGAGCAGCTCTGTAAAAATATCTAGGACCCTATGATTTATCGAGGTTCAGAAGGGTGTTGAGTCAATTGCAGATTCAGGCCCAGTGCACACCACCAAAAACCTCTAGCAGATCCTCAAAATGCTAGAGGTTTTTGAAGCAGATTTCAGAGCGATTCTAGGCATGTTAAGAGAAGTTTTCTAAACATGCCTAGCGTTTTTTGGAGCGTTTTTGTGTAGCAGATTACAAATATTGTTACAGTAAAGCTCTTACTGAACAGCTTCTGTAACAAAAACGCCTCGAAAACTGCTCTGATCTAGCATTTCTCAGAGCTGTTTTCCACTTTCCTATACTTTAACATTGAGGAAGAAACGCCTCAGAAATCTAAAAAATGCTGCAGCCCGGGAGTTTGTGTTTGTGGAAGAAACGAACCGCTCTGGTGTGCACCAGCCCATTCACTTTCATTAGCCAAGCGGTTTTCCCCCTGCAAGCGTTTTAAAAAATGCTTCAGAACTGCTCTGGTGTGCACCAGCCCTAAGGCCCAGTGCACACCGAGCGGTTTTTGGAGCGATCCGCCGGCCGCATCCGCCTCTAAAAACGCTTGTCTAATGTATTGCAATGGGATGGTGCACACCGGCGGTTTGCGTTTTTTGCCAAGCCGCAAACGCGCCTCCTGCTTAGTGTTGGGCGCACAGTGTTCGCCACTGTTCGGGTTCTGCAGAACATCACCCTGTTCGGGTGATGTTCGAGTTCGGCCGAACACCTGACGGTGCTCGGCCAAACCGTTCGGCCACATGGCCGAACTAAGAGCGCATGGCCGAACGTTCCCCGAACGTTCGGCTAGCGCTGTGATTGGCCGAACGGGTCACGTGGTTCGGACCCGAACGCGCTCTGATTGGCCGAACGGTCACGTGGTTCGGGTAAATAAATACCCGACCCACGTCATATCTCCGCCATTTGTCTGTGGGTTTAGCTTTGGGTAGGCAGGCAGGGTAGTTCGCGCTCCAGCCACGCTAGCCAGGGTCCCCCCCAGTCATTGTGTGTCGCAGCTGGGAACAGTAGTACACCGCTCGCTCAGCCACACTATATATAGCATTGTTTACTGCCACTGTGTACCTCGCTCAGCCACACTATATAGCATTCTGTGTACTGTTCTGTGTCTGCTGGGAACAGTAGTACACCGCTCGTTCAGCCACACTATATAGCATTCTGTGTACTGTTCTGTGTCTGCTGGGAACAGTAGTACACCGCTCGTTCAGCCACACTATATAGCATTCTGTGTACTGTTCTGTGTCTGCTGGGAATAGTGGTACACCGCTCGTTCAGCCACACTATATAGCATTCTGTGTACTGTTCTGTGTCTGCTGGGAATAGTGGTACACCGCTCGTTCAGCCACACTATATAGCATTCTGTGTACTGTTCTGTGTCTGCTGGGAACAGTAGTACACCGCTCGTTCAGCCACACTATATAGCATTCTGTGTACTGTTCTGTGTCTGCTGGGAATAGTGGTACACCGCTCGTTCAGCCACACTATATAGCATTCTGTGTACTGTTCTGTGTCTGCTGGGAACAGTAGTACACCGCTCGTTCAGCCACACTATATAGCATTCTGTGTACTGTTCTGTGTCTGCTGGGAATAGTGGTACACCGCTCGTTCAGCCACACTATATAGCATTCTGTGTACTGTTCTGTGTCTGCTGGGAACAGTAGTACACCGCTCGTTCAGCCACACTATATAGCATTCTGTGTACTGTTCTGTGTCTGCTGGGAATAGTGGTACACCGCTCGTTCAGCCACACTATATAGCATTCTGTGTACTGTTCTGTGTCTGCTGGGAACAGTAGTACACCGCTCGTTCAGCCACACTATATAGCATTCTGTGTACTGTTCTGTGTCTGCTGGGAACAGTAGTACACCGCTCGTTCAGCCACACTATATAGCATTCTGTGTACTGTTCTGTGTCTGCTGGGAATAGTGGTACACCGCTCGTTCAGCCACACTATATAGCATTCTGTGTACTGTTCTGTGTCTGCTGGGAACAGTAGTACACCGCTCGTTCAGCCACACTATATAGCATTCTGTGTACTGTTCTGTGTCTGCTGGGAACAGTAGTACACCGCTCGTTCAGCCACACTATATAGCATTCTGTGTACTGTTCTGTGTCTGCTGGGAATAGTGGTACACCGCTCGTTCAGCCACACTATATAGCATTCTGTGTACTGTTCTGTGTCTGCTGGGAATAGTGGTACACCGCTCGTTCAGCCACACTATATAGCATTCTGTGTACTGTTCTGTGTCTGCTGGGAACAGTAGTACACCGCTCGTTCAGCCACACTATATAGCATTCTGTGTACTGTTCTGTGTCTGCTGGGAACAGTGGTACACCGCTCGTTCAGCCACACTATATAGCATTCTGTGTACTGTTCTGTGTCTGCTGGGAATAGTGGTACACCGCTCGTTCAGCCACACTATATAGCATTCTGTGTACTGTTCTGTGTCTGCTGGGAATAGTGGTACACCGCTCACCCGCCACTGTATAGCATTGTGCACTGTGTCGCTGCTGGGAATAGTGGTACACCGCTCACCCGTCACTGTATAGCATTGTGCTCTGTGTCGCTGCTGGGAATAGTGGTACTGTATAGCATTTCTGTACTGCCACTGTACTGCTGCCAGTCAGCGTGTACTGTAAGGATAAGTGAAATGAGGAAGAAATCCGGTGAAAGAGGGAGGGGCAAGGGAAGAGGTGTTTCCCCTGACGGTTCACGTACAGGCCACAGGGGAGCACCCAAGAAAACCCACTCAATACCGCCCATGTTGTCCAGGACAACAACCCTCACAAATCCAAAAGAACAGGACCAGATAATTACTTGGATGACCTCTCAAGCGTCCAGCAGTGGGTTAAGCAGCACCAGCACATCACGCACGAGGTCCGAGTCCTCAGCCAGTTACAAGGAGCCAGTGGGCACAAAGCTGACACAACCGGCAGCGACACCACGCACACAACTGCCAGATAACCAGTCCGATGAATTACCTCAGGACACAATGGGGTATTCGCAGGAGCTATTCCCAGCCCAACAAACTTCCACCTTTCAAAGGTCAATGGAGGAACAGCCAGAAATGTTGTGCCTGGATTCACAACCGTTAACTGTGGGAAATGCACCGCGCACTGAAATACAAGGCGAGTCCGAAGAGGACTCGGAAACCCAAATCCCAGAGCAATTTGGGCAGGAGGGGTTGCAATTGCAGGAGGTCGGCCGACAAGATCTGGAAGACGACGTTGGAGTGTGCTGCGCAGAGGTTGTTGTGGGGAGCTCTACTCCACGGCGGCGGCCCACAATGACATATGACGAGTTTGAGGAGATGGAAGAGGAGGGTATGGACAATGTGGACAGAGACCCAGATTTTGTTTGTGAACGAGAACATCGCCGTCGTAGCAGCAGCACAGATGAGTCTGTTGAAGAACCCACTGCTGCACGAGTTCGCCTTGTGCCACAAGGTAGGCGGCGCGCAATTTCAGGCACCACAAGCGTGGAAGTTCAAGTGAGAGGCAAAAGAGGAGCAAACAGAAATCGCCAGCAAGGAGGCAGGTGCTCCAAAGTCTGGGCTTTCTTTGAAGACTGCACTGAGGATGTTACCATGGCGATTTGCAAGGTGTGCAAGACCCGCCTGAGCAGGGGGAAAAGTATTAACAACCTCTCCACCACCAGCATGAGCCGTCACATGCTATCCAAACAGTGGCGTAGCTAAGGAGTTGTGGGCCCCGATGCAAGTTTTACAATGGGGCCCCCCAAGCACTCTATACACAACAATTGATACAGCGCACCAAAATCTGCCAATGGCAACTACAGTGTCAGAGGTGCAAGAAGGGGATGGGGAACAGTTTGTTAATGTTTACCACTATTCAAAGTATCTATAGAAGTGATTATTATGAGCACAGGACCAATAGAGAGCTAATACTGTAGTTGAGGGAGGGCCCTTCGGGGCCCCTCTGGCCCAAGGGCCCCGATGCGGTCGCAACCTCTGCAACCCCTATTGCTACGCCCCTGTATCCAAACATCCCACTCTTTGGGCAAACGCGTCAGGACAGGGTACCAGAAACAACACTGCCTCCCTTGGGTTCACCAGACCCGCCTCAGCAGCAGCAGTAGCCCAGCCATTGCGTGGTTCACAACATTCACAAACATCAGACGACGCTGACACTGTCACTTTCCGGAGTAGTGCTCTTGAGGTCTCCCAGTGTTCTTCAAACACAACAACCAACAGCCCTTCCGTGTGCAGCGCTACGGTTCAGTTGTCTGTGTCGGAGATGTTTGAGCGCAAGAGGAAATTGCCAGCAAATGACCCCCGGGCCGTGGCAGTAACAGCCAGCATAGCCAAGCTTCTGGCCTGCGAAATGCTGCCATATCGATTGGTGGAGACAAACAGCTTCAAGGGCATGATGTCAGTGGCCATCCCACGTTACGTGGTTCCCAGCCGCTACCACTTTGCACGCTCTGCAGTGCCTGAGTTGCATGAGCACGTGGTCAGCAAAATAACCCGAAGCTTGAAGAATGCCGTTGCCTGCAAGGTTCACCTCACCACTGACACCTGGACGAGTGCGTTCGGCCAGGGTCGATACATCTCCCTTACCGCGCACTGGATGAACCTTGTGGAGCCTGGCAGCGATTCCTCACCTGCTACGGCACGGGTGTTGCCCACGCCACAAACAGCTGCACCGCCGTCCCTCACACTGGATAACAGCAGCACCTACCTCTCTGACTCCTTCTCCTCCAACGCATCTCAAAGCTGTACCTCATCCGGAAACGCTAACCCAGCAGCAGTAGGATCGTGGAAGCAGTGCAGCACAGCTGTTGGCATGCGTCAGCAAGCGTTGCTGAAGCTAATCTGCCTTGGGGATAAGCAGCACACAGGGGAGGAAATTTGGAAGGGAATAAAGGAACAGACGGATTTGTGGCTGGCACCGCTGGACCTGAAACCGGGCATGGTTGTGTGTGATAATGGGAGTAATCTCATTCGCGCTTTAAGGTTGGCTAAGCTGACACACATCCCTTGCCTGGCGCACGTGATGAACCTAGTAGTTCAGCGGTTCCTGAGGACATACCCAGGCGTGGCCGATCTTCTGTTGAAGGTGCGTCGAGTGGCCAAACATTGTAGAACTTCCAGTACTGCTTCGGGGGCACTCGCCAAGATGCAGGAGCGCTTCAATCTCCCCCACCATCGCTTGCTGTGTGATGTCCCTACGCGCTGGAATTCTACGCTGCACATGCTAGCCCGCTTTTGCGAGCAGAAGAGTGCAGTGGTCCAGTACATGACGGCGCAGTACCGAGGCGCATCCGGCCAGCTGCCAAGCTTCTGTGGATCCGATTGGGCCAACATGTTGGACCTCTGGCAAGTCCTCCAAAATTTTGAGCAATCCACGTTGCTTGTGAGCAGTGACAACTCTTCAGTCAGCATTACCATACCACTGCTGTGTTTACTGAAGAGGTCGATGTTAAAAATCAAGGAAACAGCTGTCATGATGCAACTGGGGGAATCTGAAGGAGAAAACGATCAGCGTGATGGTACCAACATCAGGCCATCCGCCTCAGGGAACGCTGGCCCCAGCAGCTATGACGAAGAAGAGGAGGAGGAACAGCTGGAGTTGGAGCAGGAGTTTCATGCCACCACTGACGAGGGCCAGAGCGGTGCACGTTGGACTTCCACAATTCAACGCGAATGGTCAGCAGAAGCAGACCAGGAGGAAGGTGACGACTATGATGCATCACAACAACTATCACAACGCTCACAAGAGGATGATGAGGATTCTGGTAGGACTCTGGCACACATGGCTCAATTCATGCTAGACTGCATTGAACGTGACCCACGCATTGTGCGCATTCTGGACAACACCAATTACTGGGTTTATACCCTTCTGGATCCACGGTACAAACACAATGTTCCAAAACTGCTTGAAGAAAGAGTCAGACAGGTCAAAATGGAAGAATACCAGCAGGCCCTTGTGGAGACTTTAGAGAGGAGATTGACATCCTCCCCCTCCTCTAGCCAGTTGTACGCAGACAGACTGACTTCCGCAAACCCAGGACGACCAGGAGGGCAGCAAACAACGCAAGCCGCAGCTAGTACCCAAAAGGGAATGGTATCGGCAGTGTCCTTGGAGTGGGAAAATTTTCTGACACCCATGCAGCAGCAGCCCACTGAACAGCAAGCGTGCAGATCCACCTCCAACACCGATCGCCTGGAGAAGATGGTCAAGGACTACATGTCAGATGACGTAGCTGTGTCTAACAATCCATCTGCACCCTTCAACTATTGGGTATCGAAGCTAGACACCTGGCACGAACTGGCAATGTACGCAATAGAGGTGCTGGCTTGCCCGGCAGCCAGCGTTATGTCGGAACGCTGTTTCAGTGCTGCCGGAGGCATCGTCACAGATCGGCGTATCCGCCTCTCCACAGAAAATGCAGACCGTCTGACTCAAATTAAAATGAATCAATCCTGGATTGGAAACGACTACGCAACACTCCAGGACCCCAACCAAGTAACATGACCAATGAACATCTGGGATGGTTTAGCGTTTCCGGTCCCTGTTTATTGAACCTCTCATCTGTATTACACTTATGACTGCATGGCGGCAAAAAGCATTGCTATATCCGCACGCTTTTTGTCCTCATGCAAGGCCTGTGTTGTTGTGTCTCAAAAAGCTTGGCCTTCTCCTCCTGCGCCTGCTCCTGTTCCATCACGTCTGCTGCTGCTGGGTTAGCATTTCCAGTCCCTGTTTATTGAACCTCTCATCTGTATTACATTTATGACTGCATGGCGGCAAAAAGCATTGCTATATCCGCACGCTTTTTGTCCTCATGCAAGGCCTGGGTTGCGTCTCAAAAAGCGTGGCCTTCTCCTCCTGCGCCTCCTCCTGTTCCATCATGTGTGCTGCTGCTGGGTTAGCGTTTCCAGTCCCTGTTTATTGAACCTCTCATCTGTATTACATTTATGACTGCATGGCGGCAAAAAGCATTGCTATATCCGCACGCTTTTTGTCCTCATGTAAGGCCTGGGTTGTTGTGTCTCAAAGCGTGGCCTTCTCCTCCTGCGCCTCCTCCTGTTCCATCACGTGTGCTCTGTGCTGCTGCTGGGTTAGCGTTACCGGTCCCTGTTTATGGAACCTCTTCTCTTTATTACATTTATGACTGCATGGCGGCAAAAAGCATTGCTGCTATATCCGCACGCTTCTTGTCCTCATGCAAGGCCTGGGTTGTTGTGTCTCAAAAAGCGTGGCCTTCTCCTCCTGCGCCTCCTCCTGTTCCATCACGTGTGCTGCTGCTGCTGCTGGGTTAGCGTTACCGGTCCCTGTTTATTGAACCTCTTATCTTTATTACATTTATGACTGCATGGCGGTAAAAAGCATGCTATCCGCACGCTTCTTGTCCTCATGCAAGGCCTGGGTTGTTGTGTCTCAAAAAGCGTGGCCTTCTCCTCCTGCGCCTCCTCCTGTTCCATCACGTGTGCTGCTGCTGCTGCTGGGTTAGCGTTACCGGTCCCTGTTTATTGAACCTCTTATCTTTATTACATTTATGACTGCCTGGCGGTAAAAACCATGTTACCTGTGCAAAGAAACATGACATTTTCAGCATTTAAAAGACAATTTTTCCTTTGAAACTTTACAATCAATTTTCTCAAAAACTATAAGCTCTTTTTGCTAAATTTTTTTTCCTCTTGTACCCACTCCCAAGGTGCACATACCCTGTAAATTTGGGGTATGTAGCATGTAAGGAGGCTTTACAAAGCACAAAAGTTCGGGTCCCCATTGACTTCCATTATGTTCGGAGTTCGGGTCGAACACCCGAACATCGCGGCCATGTTCGGCCTGTTCGGCCCGAACCCGAACATCTAGATGTTCGCCCAACACTACTCCTGCTGCGCGTTTGCGGTTTTCGGAAGCGTTTCGTCCTCAATGTAAAGTATAGGAAAAACGCAAACCGCTCTGAAAAACGCTAGTTCAGAGCGGTTTGCCAGGCATTTTTGTTACAGTGGCTGTTCAGTAACAGCTTTTACTGTAACAATATGTGTAATCTGCTACACAAAAACGCACACAAAACCGCTAGGTATGTTTAGAAAACCTCTCTAAACATACCTAGAATCGCTCTGAAATCAGCTCCCAAAACCGCTAGCGTATTGCGGATCTGCTAGCGGTTTTGGTGTGCACTGGGCCTTAGAGAGGTATTGAAGCAAGGACTCGCTGTGCAGATAAAAGCAAAGCTTGTCTGATGCAATTCCAGTTAAGGAGGGTCCTTCTTTTGAAACTGGATTGGAAACTTTTGAACTAAGTTCACAACTGGACAGATTTCCAAAGCAGCCATCAGTGGACCAACAGAAATACAGAACAGACCCATGCTTTGCTATGAGAAAGCTTGGACTCATTCACACATGTTCATCTCCAATTTGCATGCCTGCCGTGCATAAACCTGACCTGCATGATTTTTTTCAGATAGCTGATTTATTGCTAGTCATCTTATAGAATAGCACACATCTCCCAAGTGCAGCAGACATAGGCCCATGGAGTAGTTCGGCATATTTGTGTTATATGGACATGCTGCCACTTTGAAATAGTGTTAAGTTAACCAAGCCTATGTCATGTGGTGAACACAAAGCACCACTGAGGACTGAAGTGTCCCTAAAAAGATGTTTTTTCTGGTGTCATAAGCAATAATAAAGTTATTTTGCTTTGCTGATTATGAAACTACTGCAAACTTATGTTTTGCATTTTAGGTTGAATACTTGCTAGTCGAAGATGAGAGGGTCTTTTAATATTTTTTCTTAATTTAACATTTATTGAAGATCCTTATGAAAACTGGAAAATAGCATTTGAATTCCATTTTAAGAAACTTGTCATTCTCGGGATAAAGTGCTCCAAGGTCCTCTAAAATGATATTGTGTGTAGCAAGTTTAGACATACAGCAGCAAACTGTCAGTGGAAATTAGTTTGAAATGTTGAGCATTATGCTGGCTGCTGAAAACAACATCACTAGGTTTTCATATTCTTCTTAATTAGACTACTTCTTTGTCAAATTACTGCCATTATTACAAGTGTTGAGTAATTTTTTGCAAATTCTAGAAATTAATCTTTGATTAAAAGAGAGTATATATAAATCTGCCTATTATAAAGTCCCTTTATTAGTTGTTTCAGGAGGACACATTTTAGGCCAGTCCATCTCCTCATGGGGGATTCTCAGGGGTTTGTTTGTTTTTAACAGTATTTCATGAACAGCAGTTTAACTGCAAAACTAGTAAGATACCAGCCTCCCTAATCACTTGCACACTATTTTTTCAGTTAGACTTTGCAGCTGCTGTTCAGGTAATGGTGTTGAAAACAAAGAAAACCCTGAGAATCCCCCATGAGGAGATGGACTGGCCCAAGACCTGTCGGTTCTCTCAGATTTGACCTGCCTACTTTTTCCGTGATAGTGGTCCTTTAAGTATGTGAGGGTGGAATGTTTGCCTAAAAATAAAGCATTATATTAAGAGAATCCCCCATGAGGAGATGGACTGGCCCAAGACCTGTCGGTTCTCTCAGATTTGACCTGCCTACTTTTTCCATGATAGTGGTCCTTTAAGTATGTGAGGGTGGAATGTTTGCCTAAAAATAAAGCATTATATTAAGAGAATCCCCCATGAGGAGATGGACTGGCCCAAGACCTGTCGGTTCTGTCAGATTTGACCTGCCTACTTTTTCCGTGATAGTGGTCCTTTAAGTATGTGAGGGTGGAATGTTTGCCTAAAAATAAAGCATTATATTAAGAAAATCAGCCACGTTATTTTAAGAAGCAGTAAAAAGTGTACATTCAAAAAAGGCATGTGTTAATTTAGGAGCGGGAATTTTAATGCTACTATTGCCAACACTTTCCAATGCTGTCCTCCTAACACTATCAAATCTAATGTCCCCACTCCATCCCCAACACTTACCCTACTATAACTAAGCCTAAGGCTCCTTTCACAATGCCACATTTTCATTGCGTTGTGTTACCCATTAATAACTGCAGTTATGCTAAAGCAATGAAAGTCTATGGGACATTTCATACTGGATGCGATGCAATGTGATGTGGCGGAAGTAGCCGATTTAATGCTAGGGCAACAACGTCATGTAAGTCAATGGTGATGCAAATAGCTTAAACTGTTTCACGTTAGCATTGCGGTGCACATGCGTGGAAGCAAGTTTTTTCTGGACACTTGCTTGCTATGCGTATTTTTGCCACAGGACGTGAGCAGTAGATTGCCTCATTTATGGTGTGTTTTGGAGCCAGGAATTACATTAATGCGCATTACCACAGGTATCTACGAGGCTCACTTTTAGCAGTGCAGTGCGATGCGATCATCCAATTGCACCACAATGAAAATGCTGGCTGTCGATGTGAAACCAGCCTAACACTAATTTACAAGTGTTGCAGCCAATAAGTCTCTGTTGCAGCCAGTAATAGTACTCCGCTATACATATGGCTGAAAACGCTACTCTGGTATACCTGCACCACAGCTGGTCCAGAGTCCAGCTGTATAATAGTTGAGCCTTGGCACAAGATCATCACCCCCGCTGCATGGTGTGCTGATAGACAGAGTTTTGGCTTTAATAATAAAAGCTGAATACTGGTGTCACTAACCAAAGTTCAGCTATGTAATAACTGGCACCAAGTCATCACCTCCGCCACATTCTGCTTCAATAGCCGAAGTTTTGCTGTGAAATAGTGAACTCTGGTGCCCAATTTAATCACTTGGTGCACCGTAGCTATACAAATTCAGTGCGCGGTCGATGGCAATGCCTAAATCAATGATCAAGCCCAGCACCTAAATTAACTGTTTTGGCAGTGGCGTAGTTATGGAGCTATGGGCCCCGATGCAAGTTTTACATTGTGCCCCCCAAGCACTCTATATGTAACAATTTCACACGGCACAATAAAACCTGCCAAAATCATCTACTGTATTAGAGGTGCAAGAAGGGGACGGGGAACAGTTTGTTAATGATTACTACTATTCAAAGCATCTGTAGAAGTGATTATTATCACCACAGGACCAAAAAACAGCTTATACTGTGGTTTAGGAAGGGCTCCATGGGGCCCCTCTGGCCCAAGGGCCCCGATGCGGTGGCTACCTCTGCAACCCCTATTGCTACGCCCCTGTGTCTTGGTAAAAAGACCATAATACTAATGTAAGTAAGTGATCAGTTTATTTGCTATGTGAGTTGTCAAAGCTGAATAGAAAAGCTTAAATTAGCATTCATTTAATTTTAATTATTATTATTTAGTATTTATATAGCGCCGACATATTACGCAGCGCTGCACAGTGCATATATATATATCTCATCACTAACTGTCCCTCAAAGGAGCTCACAATCTAATCCCCACCATTGCCATATGTCTATATTATGTAGTGTAAGTACTGTAATCTAGGGCCAATTTTTTTTTTTTAGGGGGAGCCAATTAACTTATCCGTATGTTTTTGGAATGTGGGAGGAAACCGGAGTGCCCGGAGGAAACCCGCACAGACACGGAGAGAACATACAAACTCTTTGCAGATAGTGCCCTGGCTGGGATTCGAACCAGGGACCCAGCGCTGCAAGGCGAGAGAGCTAACCACTACGCCACCGTGCTGCCTAATTAGTTTATATATAGTATATAGTTCATGCTACATATAGTGGTCCCACCAATCTAGTCCTATAGATAGATTGGCTGGCTTAGATTTAGGCTTTACACTTTGAGTTTTCTTCATTTCTCATTTCATAGAGGGCAGAATAATCAAAACGTGGAATTTTCGGTTTGCCTATTATTCCCAGCTAGGTAAAAAAATCTAGTTTTACAAATTCACCTGTCCCTGGGTGGGCAGATCATGTGCAAACAGACTGAATTATTTGTATGTATTTATTTATTTGGGAAAAGGGGGTGGGGGTTCTCCTTATGCAAATATGGTAAGTAATATGACAGATTTTCTCCAAGGTGAAAGCATTATTTATTTAACAAATAACCGACTGTAATACTGATCCTATCCCTATACTACTTTCACTGAACCAAAACCAGCATGCACATCAGGAGACTTGACAGGTTCCCTTGACTGCATTCTTATTCCAATGTGTCTGAAACACTGCTGAAAGTACATGAACAGAATAAGACCAAGGCAGGTGGGATATTTTAGAAATGAATAAAGAGGGCAGTTTACATATCCCTGAAGCAGATTGGCAGCAGTGATGAACAAAAATGGCAACATTCTTTTAGCATTACTTTTTGCGACAATAATGTAAATTCGACTTCCGAACGAAAATGCCATCGAAAATCATTTTGTAATAAGTTAGTGATTTTTTTTGTGAATTTTTGCACTAGAATAATCTAGTCTGCACTGTAAAAATAATTATTTTTGTGCTTTTCTGCCGTAAAAAATAGCGATTTCTCATTTTCACAGTAAAAAATGATTATTCGTGATTTCAATTTTTACCACATTGTAGTTTTGCTAAAATTTCTCAAAATCGAAAATGCCATTTTCAATGCAAAAATTACTTTGGCGAAGATTTGTGAGCAACACTGATTGGCAGACCCAGTGGTAGAATTTGGTATTTTGGTATATATATATATATATATATATATATATATATATATATATATATATATATATATATATATATATATATATATATATATATATATATAGCATTTAAACTTCATAAATACTTCTACATGACTGGCCTCCCTTCTCTAAAATGTTCTGTTTATATAACACCCCCTTGCCAATAACAATGGAGCTCTAGTGAGCGGAGGGCTTACATTTCTCATCTCCAGTTGTGCTCTTTTTTTTTGTTAATAATACATGTACGTTCTCTGGAATATCATGCTGCTATAAAGAACAACATAGTGTGCCATACAGTTTAATATTCAAAGACAGTTGTAGGTTCTGCAATTAGATGCATTAAATATAAACATTTAATTGTGTTCTTTTGATGTACAGATCACACAGTAATAAAACCTAACATTTTCCCAAACTGAATGGAAACTACTAAGCCGAGTATTTACAACCAACTTAACAGATTCAAGTGAGCACAGGAAAAGAAAAAAATCAATTCACAAGCATAGGGGCATTGATATCTTTCTAAGAAATGGTATAATGGTGACACAAGTCAAGGAAATGCATAAAAATAGATCAATAACATGACATACCATGCTGGTACCGAGTTAGACACATCAGGAGTGGAACAATCAATGGAGAACGCGTGTAAATAGACTGGCTGAGAAGAAGTAGTGAAAGATTACTTTTGAGAATTTAAGCATCACAGGGTATACATTTATTCAATCCATTATACAGAATAAATTTAAGAAAAATTTATAGTGTTATAGAGTATTAGTGACAGCAGCCAGTGGATTCCTAGACTAAATAAAGCAATGTCAATAATTCACCTTCAGTAACTCAAAATGAGCATTATGTCACAAAGGTGGTTAAAGGTAGAGTTATTTACCATATATAACATACCATATGTAACATATATGTTGAGGGCTAGCAGTTCATACAAGTATTTTAAAACTTACTGCCTCCACTGTTCAGAAATATAAACTTACTTCCAGTATGCTTGGTAATAGATCTAACACAGGCCCTGAAAGGGCATGGCAATTGTGCTATTATGAAGAGACTCCTCCATAGCAGAAGTGTCAGGTAGATTGAGAGAAGTAAGAAACCCAGCAGCTAGGGGCGGTGAGACAGATAAGTGTAATCTCTCTCTACCCCAGTTCCACACAGGCATGTACAGTTTTACTTTATGTGAAACTTTGCTTCTTTAGCCTTAGTAACTAGGAGATGAGATGCAAATCCACTCAATGTGGTCAGTAGTGCAGTACCCAGCTTGCCTATGCTTGAACGAGAATGATAAAAACCACATGCCTGTGCTCACATAATTAAAATATATATTAAAATACAACATGTTGCAACTTCTAGTGTTTTCTTATTGTTCAATGATGCCGCATGTTTTAGTAATATTTTAACCCATTAACGTCAATAGAGTTTTATCGTTTGAGATAAGTGCACTGCTTTTGACTTCAGTCGGCTGAACTCATGCTGTAAATATCTTGGAATGCTTTGACCTCTTTCTACTAGCATAAAATATAGAAACTAAAAGCAGAAGTCATCTGTTGTTTCCTCACACTGCCCTCTAGTGACAAGAGGCCATAAATACACATTACACCAGTACTAATTTGAAGCAGGGAAATGTAACAAAAAATGTGGTAAAATAAATTGGCCTGGGGCACTTGAAAGCCTCTAAATAAATTGGTTGTTAAATAATAATAAAGAAATTTCTAATAAGCAAGGTCACTTGAGTACAGACAAAATCATTATGTTATTTTTTTTTTTTTCATTTCCATTATAATCCTTCACACACCCTTAGTTTGATCCTCCTTCCTCTCATACAGTAACAATAGCTGCCAGTCTTAACTGAAGCAAACATTCACACATCTGTACAACCATTGCTGGACAGGATAAAGATAATTGTCAGCTTCAGCTTTGCATGAATCAGCTCTTAGGTAATGCCTTTATGCTCCTTTATTAATCCTTATTTTATTTTAATGCAAGGATGAGAATACGTAAAACTTTACAAATCCACTTTGGTCATCATTCCAAGCTGTATTTAAAGCAATCCAACTGAGCTCATTCATCATTCCAAAGAGGATTTAAGAAATGTGCCAGTGCTGTCTGCATACTCTTAGTCAGGGGAAATAGACAGAAGATATACCAGCGTAAATGCACCATCCCAGGTCCATGGAAATAAGAAGAGAGGACAGCATCTCTATGTTATGGGTTTTTGGTGCATTGAGGAATGAGTGCTAAGACAAGTCTTGGCTCTATCAGTGTTTAGGAAAAGGAATGCACAGTTCAATGCAT
Source organism: Hyperolius riggenbachi (assembly GCF_040937935.1). Lineage (NCBI taxonomy): Eukaryota > Metazoa > Chordata > Amphibia > Anura > Hyperoliidae > Hyperolius > Hyperolius riggenbachi. The sequence continues at coordinate 403,050,851 of NC_090646.1, forward strand.
TCAATCCATACCTTGCTTTATGTTATTTTTACACACACACAAACACACACACACACACACACACACACCACACACACACACACACACACACACACACACACACACACACACACACACACACACACACACACACACACACACACACACACACACACACACACACACACACACACACACACACACACACACACACACACACACACACACACACACACACACACACACACACACACTCACACACACCATTTATATCACACTTTTCTACTGGCAGACTTTTAAGTTAAATATGCCATTTTGTCCTATATTCAAAAAGTTATAAATAAATGTGTGCTCTTGCCAAGCAACAAGATATTGATTTCATCTCTCTATTAAGATAATTCAGTATAAGGAACATTTAAATATTAGTCTTACACTGACTCAGCAAGTGTAAAAATGCCAGCACTCCAATCTCACTAAAAAGCTTATTGATTAATATCAGATGACAGCAGGACCATATACTGAGAGAACCTCAGATATTTTGCTTTGCTAATACATCCATTTCACTCTGACTTAAATGAACTCAACAATTACACATTTGCAGCAAGTCAGCAAAATTAAATATGCAAAAGTACAAACAAGATAAGCATGATACCAGTTTTTAATATTGCATCTAACTGTAGGCCGTTTGGATAAGGACAGGTAAACCAATGCACTCTTACACCTATCAGTTTTTTCACATTGTTAAAAAAAATAGCACTTTATAAAATACAATTCTCTGCATGATAAAACGACTGATAGATAAATAGGTAAACAGGCAGATAGATAGATAGTATTACTTTCAGGCATCATTCACAGTGGGACGTTGCGTTGTAATGTAACGTTAAAGTCATAACACTGCATTACAACGCAATGCAAAAAAAGATTATAAGGCACATTAATGCTGCGTTACCGTTGCATACAACAGGTACTGTAAGCATACAGGCAATGAAAAGTATGCTTTCCTGTACCTTGTAACGTGTGCGTTTAGAGGTAAGGCACTGCAAGCAAGTGTAGTGCGTTACCCTAACACTACACGTTACAATGCAACTCTAATGTCGCACTGTGAATGATGCATAGGATTAGCATTGCAGTGCGGTAAGCTGCGTTATAAGTATTTATAATGCAGCTCCGCAACGTCCTACTGTGAATTCAGCCTGAGAGCCCTATATTCAGAAGGTTCTCTTTCCTTCTTAAAGGAAACCCAAGATAAAAATGAACTGATGAGTTACCATCGTATCTAGCCTCCTACTCCTAAAGAGGGCATTTTTTTAATCCTACAGTTTTATTTTCTACTAGTAGACCCAAGCCTATTTAAAAACGGGCTGTTGGTCTTTTGTCTACCGCCACCACCAGTGTGCATGAGCGCACCCGCCCCCGCCGCGTGCACGCACTCACCCACCTCGCTCGCCCACTCACTTTGCTAGCCTGCACACCTCGCTCCTTGGTCCCATCCAGCTGTCCGTACTGCGCACATGCGCAGTAGCAAATAACAGGGAATCTCGCCAAAGGACCGGCACCACTCGATGTATTTAGAAGCTCTTTTTAACTTTATTGGCATCAATATGATAGCAACGACAGACGCTGTTTCGGCCCCCATGGGCCTTTATCAAGTTGCACAGGATCATCAAATGACAATATCAAAACTGCATGTCTATATAGTCAAACCCAATTACCCATGATTCCTCCATCAGCCAATCACCAACACCCTAGGGCAGAGGACCTGATGGAAGACCCATGCCAAAAATACACCACCAATAAAAACACAATGTTCAAGTTTGAATCTCACCACTCAGAGATCAAGAGGAGTTTCCACAATAACATGTAACTGCTGCAGCAGTCCCTGATAGGCAAAATGGCGTCATGACAAATCACATGTCCTGTCAGCTGACCAGCACGAAAAAAAAAAACACAACGCATACAAAAAGCCACGTCGCCGCATCAAGATGCGACACATAAAAACCGCCACAACGCAGCAACAGCAACACGTACAAAAAGCCGCATCATCGAAACAGCAACGCGTACAAAAAGCCGCAACACCGCAACAGTAACACGTACAAAAAGCCGCATCACCGCAACAGCAACGCGTACAAAAAGTCGCATCCCCGCAACAGTTATACGTACAAAAAGCCGCATCACCGCAACAGCAATGCGTACAAAAAGCCGCATCACCGCAACAGCAACGCGTACAAAAAGCCGCAGCACCGCAACAGCAATGCGTACAAAAAGCCGCATCACCGCAACAGCAACGCGTACAAACAAGCTGCATTGCCGCAACAATGTGGCACGCGTAAACACGTGCAATGCGTAATAAACGCTGCATCACCGCAACAAAAATGCAACGCTTACAAAACGCCGCGTCGTCGCAAAAAGAGCACGCAAAAAAAGCAACCGGCGCTACACGTAACTGCAGCGCTTATTACGCGTTGCACGTGTTTACGCGTGCCACATTGTTTCGGCAATGCGGCTTTTTGTACGCGTTGCTGTTGCAGTGATGCGGCTTTTTGTACATATAACTGTTGCGGGGATGCAGCTTTTTGTACGCGTTGCTGTTGTGGTGATGCGGCTTTTTGTACGCGTTGCTGTTGCGGTGATGCGGCTTTTTGTACGTATAACTGTTGCGGGGATGCGGCTTTTTGTACGCGTTGCTGTTGCGGTGATGCAGCTTTTTGTACGCATTGCAGTTTCGATGATGCGGCTTTTTGTACGCGTTGCTGTTGCGGCGTTGTGGCGGTTTTTATGCGTCGCATCTTGATGCGGCGATGCGGCTTTTTGTACGCACTGCATTTTTTTTTGTGCTGGTCAGCTGACAGGACATGTGATTTGTCATGTGATCATGACGCCATTTTGCCTATCAAGGACTGCTCCAGCAGTTACATGTTATTGTGGAAACTCCTCTTGATCTCTGAGTGGTGAGATTCAAATTTGAACATTGTGTTTTTATTGGTGGTGTATTTTTGGCATGAGTCTTCCATCAGGTCCTCTGCCCTAGGGTGTTGGTGATTGATGGAGGAATCATGGGTAATTGTGTTTGACTATATATATATGTGCAGTTTTGATATTGTCATTTGATGATCCTGTGCAACTTGATAAAGGCCCATGGGGGCCGAAACAGCGTCTGTCGTTGCTATCATATTGATGCCAATAAAGTTATAAAGAGCTTCTAAATACATCAAGTGGTGCCGGTCCTTTGGCGAGATTCTATGTTGTGACCCCTTGGTACTGGGGTGAGGACCTAGGCACACTTTCCTGCATTAAAGCCACTGTGAGTGCTCCTGGGCACTTGGAAGTAGGACAGGGACAGATCGATGCAGCAACACAGGGAGATTATTATAGAGGTTGTATCAGCTAAGAAAATATTGTATACACTCAAATGCTAACAAAGTCCTTCAGTGTCCCAGAAGCTAAATATATGTAAACTATTGACCTTTTTTATCTATCTCCTATTCTCAGAAGCCATTCTCTGCCAGGGAAGTGTTTATGGCTGTAATACCTTATCAGTGAGGGTAACAGTATAGTCCAACTTAGCCCCAACTTGACAGAAATTGGCACTTTGAGTATCTTTTAAGGATCACAAATCACATATAGGGAAGTCAAATTTATTTTGCCACAACACATTTCTCTGGGCGCAGACATCTTCCTCAGGTAATCTCTTAAAAGGAAATTACTATGAGATAAGCACATCATGATATTGTTTAGACAGATATTTTACTCCACTAAAGGTGCCCATACATCTAGCAAATGTGCTGTATGATCGACCATTTGATTCAATCATTTTATTGAATCGATTCACACTTATCTGGCATCAGCCAATTCCTGTTGGTGCCAAATAACTATGACTCTACTGTACTGTGAACAATGAAATGATATACTACATGATCTAATTGTTTTGTGATACAATGTACATTAGAAAATAACATTTTCCAGATTCCTGTATTTCCAGATTTTAGCAAGCTCCATGTTCTTGAAACCTCAGCTCTTATCTTTTGTTCTACACACTTGCTTAGATTTTCAAATTGTTTACATTGTGCACCAACTTTCCTTGTTTTGGTAACCTTACTTTAATTGAACTATCAAATGTAATGTCATTTTTGGTACTTTTTTAACAATTGTAGTGCTACAGAATGCAGCTGTGTTTGCAGAGTGCTGTCACTGTGGCTCACATAATATGGAAAAAGAGTAGACTTTCTGATACTGGTAAATTCAAATTATAGCGGTCGAACAGCTGTAAATTGAAACACAGATGATTCTTCTGGTATCTCCCTTTAGAGAGGAACTCCAGTGAAAATAATGTAATAAAAAATTGCTTCGTTTTCACCATAATTATGTATAAATTATTTAGTCAGTGTTTGCCCATTATAAAAGCTTTCCTCTACCTGATTTAAATTCTGACATTTATCACATGGTGACATTTTTACTGCTGGCAGGTGATGTAGCTGCTGCTTGCTTTTTTGGCAGTTGGAAACAGCTGTAAACAGCTATTTTCCACAATGCAACAAGGTTCACAGACAGGAAACTGCCAGGACCATGGTACTCAGAGTTTCTTGTGGGAGGGGTTTCACCACAATATAAGCCATACAGAGCCCCCAGATGATCGGTTTGTGAAAAGCAATAGATTTCTCATGTAAAAGGGGATATCAGCTACTGATTGGGATGAAGTTCAATTTTTGGTCACAGTTTCTCTTTAAATACAATAAATATTTGCAGCCTGTGTGCCCATACTGGGTGCATTCATACCTACTGTTACAAGACCAGGTATAATGGAGATATGAATGTGGATATTTGTTCTATTTCTGCCTGTAAACTGTGACCTATTTAAGTTTTGTCCAATTAAAATGTGATATTAATTGTATTGTTAATAGACAAAAGTGTAACTTTTGTTAGGGAAACTTTGCGCAGCATATGCCTATTACAAAACAGTCCTGGTGATGATAGCTGGTTTCAGCGTTAACTGCGTGAACTCATTTTAACAAGTTTTCAGAAATCTTTTAGCACTATCTTGCTAGCATTACCACATACAGGAATGGGGAAGAAATGAATAATTTTCTCTGCTTACCTAGGGCTTATCTAAATCTGTGTCCAGCATATGTAATCACATATGGTAACTCCAGATAAAATTGACCCTGTCATGAAGGAACAGTTGGCAAACTGTGTTCTAAAGTACTAATGATTTAAATAGCAACCAAAAAAAAAAGGAAAGCGATAAAGAGAGAATGGTCATGTTTTGTATGCAGGTTTACTATGCATACACGTATCATTTGGTTACATTAGTAAAAGTAGATTGATGCAGTGATCTATGAATCAAATGAAATCACCCATTGGCATTTGCCTGCAGTAACTTTTGAAGGACACCTGAAGTGAGAGGGATATGGAGAATATCATATTTATTCCATTTTAAACGATGCAAATTGCCTGGCTGTTCTACTGATTATCTACCTCTAATACTGTTAGCCATAGACTCTCAACAAGTATTCACATCAGAGGTTTCTGACTGAATTCTGACTGGATTAGGCGCATTCTTGTTTCAGGTGTGCGATTCAGACACTACTTATGCCAAAGCAATCAGCAGGGCAGCCTTCATATCCCTCTCACTTCAGGTGTCCTTTAAGTAGTGTGGAGAATTGGCTAAAAGTACAAACCCATGAAGCACCGCGTTGGCTATCTTATTTGCTTTTCTCCCCCCACAAACATCTTTTGTAATAGTCTCTTAAACTAAACGAGTTCAGTTGTCACTTGGAAGTATTCAATTAATTTCTGTTAATGGACAATTTGTAGCACACAAATATCTTTCTTCCATTCCATTTTCAATGGAACTAGCAGTTGTGTATAAGAATTCTATAAAGCACAGTGTGCTTAGAACAGCTCTACAGTGCCCCTTCCTGCAGATGGCACCCTAGGCATCTGCTTGGCCAGCCTATGCCTAACAATAGCTCTGCTCACATGTACTGTTTTCTTCTGTGATTACAACTGTTACTATCAGGCCCGGATCTATGTCACAGGAACCTGTAGGCACAGATGTCCTGGAACCATATACTTCACCCTCCAATATCCTACAAGCCCCCACCAAACCACACTGCAAGAATGCTGGCTGGCCCAGTTGTCACTTCACCCTTACTTCCCTTGCCTATCATGGGTAGCTACAGGAGCCCCTTAGAATTAGGTAGCCAGAGGTACCCTCAGTATTAAGTTGCATAGGGAAGGAGAGAGGAAGACACTCGAGGAGCAAAGTGATCAGCCTTTCTATCGTCAGGCACGTGCCTATAGTGCCTTATAGTAAATCCAGCCCTGGTTACTATTCATTTATTGCACTAACTTCCACAGCACATTATACAAATTACATGACACTGTCACTAAAAGGAGCTCACAATCAAACCCCAATCCTAATTATAGGCAAATATCCCTACCGTGGTCTAATACTCATTCTCTCTCTCTTTTTTAATGGGGGAGGGGGGGTCCAATTAATTTATTAGTGTGATTTTGGGATGTGGGAGGAAACCTACACAAACACAGATACAACATGTAAACTCAATGCTGACAGTGTCCTGGCCAGGATTCAAATTAGTGGCTCTTTTGCTGCAAGTCAACAGACTGAAACTTTGCTAAATCTGACTGATTTTGAAGCATAGTCAGATGAACAGCAAGCACAACATACTTGGTATTAGCAGTAGACAAAGCAGCATAAGTTGCTTAAAGATACTTAAGGAATCACACTGCTCATACATACACCTAGAAAGGCATTTAACAATTAAACACTGGTAACTGAGCTCAAAGGGCATGTCACAAAGTGCCAAAGGTCTGTTTTCCACCAACCACAAAGAGTCAAGCAATTGATAAAACACATATCTATTTCCTAAAAGGTATGCCGTAACAAAAACCCACAAAAAGCTTCTTGTAATGATGTAATGTTATATGCACATTTGACAGTAAGGAAAAAAAGTGTGCAATATTCAGTTAACAAAAGACGTTGTATGTGAAACATAGATTTTAATCAATACTCTGTGGTGACTGACTAATGAAGCAAACAAATGCAAGGCTTTTGCAGGCTGCCCCCTTTTCTTACATAGTATATTTAATGCATGATTGGTGTCAAGACGTAATGAAAATATATTTCCTGTACAAGTCACGCCATTACTAAGGTTCCGCTTACAATATTGAGGCGGTAAGGAGGTTTTTGCTATTCACCTTGATTGTGCATTATACATCCCATTTCTTGTTTTAATTTAGCACAAACCAAGCATTAAGTTATTTGCTACTTTTCTGAAGAAATAGGTGAAAGAAAATCTGAAAATGTAAAACAATTTTGATATCATATCTAACTGAACCTGCCTAGTGTTTTTATTCCCGCGGCCGCACGGAGGGTTTTTTTCGCCCAATTTTTTTTATCATGTAGCTAGCTTAGCGCTAGCTACATGATTCCCCCCTCCCTGCTCCCTCCCTCCCACCCTTCCGATTGCCGCCGGCGTGAAGACCCATCCGGAAATCCCGTTCTGAACGTGATTTCCTTTAAGGCTTCCCCCTACCGGGATTTCCTTTAGGGCTTTCCCCTCCGAACGGAGTGACGTCATCGACGTCGTGAAATCACAGGGAGTCCCAATCCACCCCATAGCGCAGCCTGGAGGCGATTGGCCAGGCTGCGCAAGGAGTCTGCGGGGAGCACACTTTTGCGGCAAATAGCGGCGCATCGGCGTCGATCAGGTAAGGCACACAGTTAGCAAAGTGCTAGCTGCGTGTTTTGAAAAGAAAAATATCCAAATCGGCCCACCAGAGCTGAGCTCGTCCGTAACGCCCAGGTGGTTAATGCAGGCTCATATAACACCTGCAAAAGTACATTTACATTAACGCCTGACTGGTTGTTATAGAGATGACACTACTGAGCACTGGAGAAGCAGGAAGCCCTTCCAAGAGAGACCCGATCTAATCGTTAAGGTGGCCAATCGCAATGCAATCTTTCAAATGATCGATTTACAATTCAGTCAACATTATGAAAAGATAATTCATGATCTATTGATTATGTGATCACTAATCCAAGCCTACTCTATCTAATTATTATAATTTTCTATTTATTCTGATGTGTTTTCTGAAGAAAATTCATATCAATAAAGGCTGATTATGGCTGATTTGATCATGTTTTTAAATCGATCATTCAAACGATGGACAAGTTTCATCTATGTCCACCTTTATGAACTAGCTTGTATTTGCATGTTAGTACGGAGTGCTTCTGCTTAGTTCATCTATGTCATGCTGAATCCCAATTTACTGTATACACCTTACCAAAAAAGCTACGTGCAACATAGATTTTGCTTTTTTTCCTCATAAGCATGTCCTAAATTAATCTCAAGAGAGCTAGACTTGATTTTCTATCTCCTCCTTTCTCTGTAGCTGGTTAACATTGATGATGAGCGCTTAAGAGAAAATGAGACTCAAATTTGCAAATAAAAAAAAAGATTTCCATTTTGGCAAAAAGGCTCAACGGGAACATTACTCTTTTTTTTTCCCCCTACAAAAAAAAACCTATATACAACAGCAGTTAAACTGGCACCTTTTTCTGGTTTTAAATGCAGGGCTTGCTAGTTTAACAACAGTCCTTGACTTCAGACTGCCCTTTGAGTGATTTTGTTTGGGTTAGTTAATGACCCTTTATATCTCAGTGATAATCTCAATGACTACAATACTCAACGAACCAAACAATAGTGTTTTTTTTATTAAACACAGTGACTGGCCAGAAATACTGCATCTTCCGTTTCTAGTCATTTTAACCCATCAGTTTGTTTAACACAAAAGGTTTCTTTATCACACTAGCACTGATTATTCAGTCTGTCATGTCTGGAAGTAGCCAGGATCCCTCCAACCGTGACTTCTTTCCCCATTGTGCCTCCTTCTGTTCCCCTTTGTGTCTCCTTCTGTCTCCTTTTGTGCCTCCTTCTATCCCTGCTTGGGCCTCCTTCTTTCACCTTGTGCCTCCTTCAGCACCTCTGTGCCTCCTTATGTACCCCTTTGTGACTCATTCTGCACCTGTGCCTCCTTCTGTCCTTCTTTGCCTCCTTCTGTCCCCTTGTGCTACCTCTGGCCCCCTGTGCATCCCTGTCTCCCACTGTGCCTTCTTTTGTCCCCCTTTGCCTCCTTCTGTTCTCCATTGTTCCTCCATCTGTCCCCCTTTGTGCCTCATTCTGTCCCCCTTGGTGCCTCATTCTGCCTCCCTTTGTTCCTCCTTCAGTCCTCCTGTGCACCCTTATGTCCTCCTTTGTGACTCCTTCTGGCCCCTGTGGCTCCTTCTGTCCCCCTGTGCCTCCATCTGTCCCCTTGTGCTACCTCTACCCCCCCTGGGAATCCCTCTGTCCTGCTGTGCCTCCTTTTGTCCCCCTGTGCCTCCTTCTGTCCCCCTTTGTGCCTCCTTCTGTCCCCCTTTGTGCCTCCTTCTGTCCCCTTTGTGCATCCTTCAGTCTCGCTGTGCATCCTTATGCCCTCCATTGTGACTCCTTTTGGCCCCTGTGCTGCCTTCTGTCCCACTTTGTGCCTCCTTCTGTCTCCCTATGTCTCCTTCTGTCCCCCTTTGTGCCACCTACCTCTAGCATGGTACCTCAATCTCTTATTGTCGCGTGTAACCATGCTACATGCTTTAGGAGATGCTGAGCACCAGGCTGAGTGGTGAGTGGATAGGCAGAAGCAAAGCACTAGACTCTGGCTGAGAGGTATGCGCTGCATTGACACATTAGTCTGGGGGAGTGCAGGAAGGAGGTGTGCAACAGCATTAGCAGGTTGTTTGTCTTTTGGGTATCATTACATTTCTTTGTCCATTTTAGTAATAAACACCCACCCACATACATTTCTTGAGACCAAGGAAATAATATATATACATCCCTGGGGTTCCTCCAGCCCCCTCCAGGCTTATCAGTCCCTCAACATCCTCCCAGGCCACCTGGTCCTCCGCGAGGCAGCCGGTAATTAATCCAGTGGGGTCCAGTGGGTGAAGGCGTAGTTCTGCAGCGCATACTCCCCCATCCTGCTCCCATCGCTTGGAGCAGGCGCAGAATGGAGGAAGCACCAGGTATGTATATATATATATATATATATATATATATATATATATATATATATATATATATATGCTCTCATGGTTCCTTTGACCTCCCTTTAGTCTTCTAAAACGGTGATTTACTCCAGATACAGTTTTATCAGTGGTTGAGAGAAGAAACGTCTTCAAGCAGTTAATTCTTCAGCTGTTGATGTGCTGGCAAGCCGATATTTGAAAACATAAACTCAATCATCTCTGCTGTGTTATTTGTTGATTTTCTCTTGATAGATAGAGTTTTAATTTGGCGCTTGTAGAGTTCAGTTGTGCTGCCATTCATTCTTAGCTGATTACAGTACAGAAAGGCATTTCAATATTTTTATGTGTCAAGAGGAAGAAGGTCAAACCACAGACCTTGATAATGAGCTCTCTTCCCTCACTGTCCTTTTTCATACTTCCATCAACTTGTTTCTCATTAAACATGCAGGTCTGTGACCAGGAATGTAATGGGCCAAAGAACTAAACAAATGGTTTATGCTTACCAGCTGTGGTTTTAATTTAAGTGAATGAGAGGGGATTGGTGGACCTCTGACTCTGAAATTATTCATAATGAATTGCTGAGCTAGGTCTGCATATGGTGAATGTGTAACTGTTAAAATCCAAATAGAGACGGTTATTGCAGATAGTATATCACACCACTTAACATTTCAGGTCTACGCAAGCAATGAATATCTAATGACACAATTACATACCCTTGAAATATAATACTTATATTGTTCTTGTAAATACATATTATGTATTCACTAAGAAGAGTCAAGCGTTTTTTATATATGTCGGTGTCTGCTATAGTTTATATTCACAGAACACTTGCATACACTAAAGCAGAGCTCCAGCCAAAGAGATACATTACTTATATGTCAGCTGCTTTGCTGGCCGCAGATTTGTAATTCTCTTCAGCCACAGTCTTTGTTCAGTGCTGTCAGGTTTTATAACTTGTTAGGTGACATTGTATTCTCGGCTGCAGCTCGCAAGGTACATACGTCTTCCTCCCACCTGCAGCTTGTTTATTGGAGTTTTTAGGAAACCTGAGCTGAAAGAAAAATGGAAGGCACCAATATTGACTCACTTTTAGAAATGCTACTTGTCTGGTCCTCTGCTTTTATTACTTTCTGAGTAAGTGATAAAGAATGAGTAAACAGTTAGACATATTTTTTCCAAAGTCATATAGGCCACAGCCTAGGGAGCTGCTGGCTGATGGGGGGGGGGGGGGATGAACCTAGAATGGGAGTTGAAAGTAGTGGATACACATGGGGTGGGAAAGGAGAGGTTGTATATAAGACAGTGGCTCTGTTGCACATGGTAGAAGGCTGTACATGTATATGGGGGTAAAACAAGAAAGTTGGCCTTGAATTTGATATCCATCAGGTCTCTAGATTCACCCAGACACCGATGACAGTATGTTTGTTTTAGATGGCTACCTTATTTTTTGGACCATAAGACGCACCTTTTCTCCCACAAAAGTGTGTGTTGGTGGTATGAGTGTCTTATGGTCCGAATATAAAAATCGGGGCCAGAACTAGGACCCCGCACATACACAGTAGTCTGCTTCCAGACATGCTGATCACTGCCGCCCACTGAACCACTGCCCACTGTGCCAGTGGATCACTCAACCTCAGTCCCAGAGTGGCAGTGCGTGAGGAAGTACCATAGTTAGTATAAGAACGTGCCTTCAGATGCGCCCTGTGGCCAATCAGGTGGGGGTGCGGTCAATCACAGCCGCTGCTCTACTTCATTACTGGAGCCCATGGTCTCGAGGGACCATGGTTCTATCATTGGGGCCAATTACTGCACTCTCTGAGCTTCAGTGAGTGTTGTGATTGGCCAGAATGATGAAGTCATGGTCCTACCCTCAAGACCATCGGCTCCAGTGATGGAGCAGAGAAGCTACTGTGATTGATAGCACCCCACACCTGAATTGCCAGCAGGCTGTTAACCTAAGTATGTTACTTCCTCATATTCTACCACTTCTGGGGCAGAGGGTAAGTGAGCAACTAGAGGAGGACATGGAATAGACAGATGGGGAAACAGGACAGAAAGAGCATGACACAGGACAGACAAAAGGGGACACATGAAGGACATAGTAGTACACAGGACAGACTGAGGAGGACACAGGAAGGACAGAGGGAGGAATAAGTTGGACAGAGGAGGACACAGGGGGACACAAAAGGAACAAGGGAGACATGATAATTTAGGTGGATTGTGAGGGGAGTGGGAAGGTCCATATGAGGCCCCTGTACCATGGGCAAAAAAAAAGTCCCTTTTTTTGTCCACTAAACCTAAATGCATCTTATGGTCCAGAGCGTCTTATTGTCTGAACTCAAAATTAAAACATTAGCATGATGTTGAGGCAACTGATATTTTTTAGCAAGAAATAAAGATGTCAACCTAAAAATTCCTCTTATTTCAGGTACCCTTTAAGGTAAATTCAGTATGAGGGGAATAGAACCTCTGTTATTACTATAATGTTTGGCAATGGTGGACATAGTACTGCAAATCCTCCCTCCCTCACCCACACACCCACACCCACCCACACATTTTATAGACAAACATAAAATAAAATGCTGCCTTTTGGCATCTAATAGGTAAGAGATCACATTAATTCCTGCTCTGCATTATCCAGATGCAAATTGGCAATTGTACTTAGGTGCACAAGTGCAGTTATCTTCAAAGGAAAGTTAAGGAATAGTGTAAAAAGTTTAGTTTTATGAGAAAGGTAAAGTTCAACTGTTAGGCTTTAGATAAGAGATAAAGGAGCACTGGAAGAGGTACCGGGGTAGGATTTACTGTAGAAAGGTTGGTAGGTTATTGTCAGTAGGGCCCCTTTGGAATGAGTAAGAAGATAAAAAGAATCACTGCAATTCTGTGAGGGAAATTTGGGTACGGACGGCAGATAAAAACCTTGGGCAACTGATAGACCGCAATAAAAATTGGAGCTATAGTAATGACCTGTGGACAATATTGGTGCCAGAGGCGATGGATATAGCTGAAGCACTGTGACAGAGATAGCGGTGGTGAAGTTACCGTGTGTGAGTGTTAAGGTGTAGATTAGTGTTGGGAGTAGGTAAGAATAGCACAACAAGGGTTAAGAGGGTCCAAGGAATGATAAAACTTAATTTAAAGCAAAATTAAAACTGAAAACTTAGAGGTGGTTTGTCTCTCACCCGACATAAGTGGAATGAGTTAAAATATGGTTTTATTTGCACAAGCAATGCGTTTGTGGGTACAAGCCCACTTCCTTAGGCCAGTAAAAAGTGTCACTGTAGTAGAGACAAAAGTCTTGGGACGCCTAGAGAGTATGATCGCTTCTATATATGCTTTGAAAAGTGGTAATCATTAACAAATAGTTCCCCTGCTCTGCTCACACCTCTCCTACTGTGTGGGTGTCCTTGGCAGGTTTTCTTGCACCATATGCATTGTTATGTATATAATGCTTAGGGGGCCCCTTGTTAAACTTGAACTGGGGCCAAAAATTTCTAAGCTACGCCACTGATCAATGAATGAATGGGATTATAGTGATCAATTGCACACAATACTGACTAGAGATTTGCTTGTGTGTTCTGATCTCACGGGAACATAAACGAGCTTGGCATTTTCTGTTGTATCCAAGGAATAATTAAACATGTACCAGGGCTGAGTTAATATGAAAATTCGATACTTACCCAGGGCTTCCTCCAGCCCCATAAGCAGGTGTGAGTCCTTCACAGTCCTCCCGTGGTCTGCCATTCAGCTGTGATCAGCCTTGGTAACGGGCTCAGTTGTGTCACTTGTGGCCTTCTGCGCATGCGCAGACCTCCCATACATGCACAGAAGGCCACGACTGATGCAACTTGGCCATTTACTGGGGCTGATCATGGCTGAACGGCAGGCCGCAGGAGGATGGGGAGGGACTCACACCTGCTTATGGAGGTGGGGGAAGCCCCGGGTACGTATCGATCTTTCATATTCCCTCAGCTCTGGTTTACTTTAAAAAGCTTATATAGGGCACTGGTGCTGAATAGAAAAAGAAATAATAACTAGTTGTGAAGTTTATAATTTCCTTGTTATGCTATATATCAGATTTGCTATTAATATAGAGCAATTCAATAGTGTCCTTACCATTAAATGACATTCTTTGCTAATAGTTGTCCGCATCATTCCATTATATTCATTCATAAGACCTGCATGTTTATTGCGGAAAAAAAAGACAAATATTCTTTAAGCGCGACTGAAAATAAAATCTTCCCAAATGAAGTGTCTGGATATGTGTGGTATGAAACACAAAGCCTTCATGCAAGGCTTTACACAAAGTATATATTCATATTATTTATAATACTTGCTATGCAGAGAATGTACTACATTCAGTGACAAGTCTTTCTTTCCCTAGTGTTTTCTTGTGTATGACAGGAGCGGTGCATATAATTCATTAGTCACCACGAATATTAGCAGACATGGATGTTCAAGTGCTGTGTTTTGCTCACAGGAAGTTTAGTATTTGCAGAGTTGTGCTGCAGATAAATTGCTCTTCTCAGTGTATGTAGATAAATAAAGTAGGTTGTTTAAAACTACAGAACATGGGCCATTCCCGAGTCATTAGCCAGTTTCAGCAGCAAGCTGATGCAAGCTCATTTCTGCAGTGCTGTCACTGTATTAGGGCTCTCTGCACCTGCATTGCAATAACTATGCTAGCTAAAAATAGCCTGCTCCTTACCTACTTTTAAAATCATATGCTTGCAGTGACTCCCAGAGTCCAAGAAACAAATAGGAAAATGTATGAAAGCAAGCGTAAAATAACACTCTCTACTAAGCATGTGCATCTGTCTATCTATCTATCTATCTATCTATCTATCTATCTATCTATCTATCTATCTATCTATCTAGCTATCTATCTAGCTATCTATCTAGCTATCCATCCATCCATCTATTCATCCATCCATCCTCATCTCTGTATATATCTGTGCAAAACAATGATGGTACAGTGCCGTGCCAGTAGCAGCTAATATATAATTATTTCATATTTTTACTACTCAAAACTGACATCTGAATGGTATAGGTAATTCAAATCTCTATGTGGTTGTTAAATATTGCAATGACATGCTAAATAACCCCATATGTTGCCTTTAAGGGTACAGTTCAGCTATTACATTTCTAAGCCACATACTAGTATTTTGAAATAAGACCGAGATCAGTTGCCCTATGATAATCAGGTAAAGTGCTAGTGTGTTTATGTTTGAAAGGGAAATTCCACTACTGTTTAGGCCGGTTTCACACTGTGGATTGTCGGCAGTGGTGCGGTAGCAAAAACAGGCCTTCGGGGATTACTGCATTAATATGCACTAAGCCCCTTCTGGCCGACATCCAAACAGTAAGGCCCCGTTTACAATTAATCAGTTGGTATGCGTTAGTGTACGTTAGTATGCGTTAGTGTGCGTTGGTATGCGTTTTTTCCATAGCAGGGCATTAGGAAGAGGATTTCAGTTAAATCGCACTGTGCCATAGGAAAACATGGGCATTACTTTGAAAATCAGTTTTCTTTCAATTATAACTGACAGCAACTGATTAAGTGTTAAAGGGGCCTAAGTGACTCTCACTTGTGCTCACTTCCTGTTTCAGAAATACGGAAGTGCATGGAAGCGTATTGCAAAAAATACACTCCCGCGCATGCGTGACACGTATAACCTGCGGCGGGTTTTCACACTGACACTCTTCACTATAGACCTACATGACTTCCGTTCCGCCGCACATCGACGCTGTAGCCTACGTATGCTCTAGCGTTGGGGCTGCAGCGAAAACTTCACTTGCGTTGCATTGTGCCGTATCGCATCAGTATGAAAGTCTCCTTAAGCTGGCCACTAATGGTCCAATTTCTAGCGAAAAATCGTTCGAGCGATCAGAAATTCTGATCGGATTGGTTGTAAATATTCTACATTGGTGGACACAATCGATTATGAACGAGTGAAAAAGATGTCGCCCGAATGAATTTTCGTCGAATGAAAATTTGGATTTTCTTGGTGGTCGTGATAGATAGGAAGCAAAGATTGTAAGGTGGCCACAAATGGTCCAATTTCTAGCGAAAAATCGTTCGAGCGATCAGAAAATCTGATCGGACGAAAAATTGTTCACTACACCATCATTCATTGCCCTGTAAAATTACCGCACCTCCCCAGTGTGAAAAGGCCCTTAGAAACACAGTTAAATATTACAAAAATCAATAACACTATTACACCTTCATTGCTTTTTTATATGCATATTACACACAGTTGTTTCTCAAAGTTTTAAACAGAAAATGGCACATAGCTACTGTATGTCAAAGCTTTCTGCCTGCTCCAGGTGTTGAAAAGGAGTAGCAGTGGCTTCTGTCCTGTACAACTAATCAGTGTTCTGGTGAGGTATGTTTCTGCCCAGTATCCTGGTAACAGTACACTCCAAGCAGAGCACAAAGGCTGCCCCTGACAAGGTTGAAAAGAGGAGCATATTCAGATATGAATAAGAGCATCCTGATATTCTAATAATGGGTTTTCATCTAGAATTTGTGTGCCCCAATTGCAATCATTTTCTAACCTTAAACTAACACTAACCTCCTAACAATATCAAATCTAATCTCCCTCTACCATAACTATAACCACTAACCCTCCTAGAATTAAGTCTAACCCCTATCCCTAACCTTTATCTAACACTAACCCTTCTAAAACTAAGCCTAACACTAACCATCCGAGCACAGCAGCCAATAACCCTTTGTTGCAGCCATTTTTGGTACTTGGCCATATAAACAGCCAATAAAGTTACTTGGCTATACCTACACTAGCAGATTCCCAATGCCAATATCTGGAGTTCAGCTACATAAAAGCCAAACCCTGGCACTCCCACAGCATGTTGCAACAATAGCCGAAGATCACCTATATAATGGGTGAACTCTGGAACCCACTTTGGTCATTTGGCACACCATTTTAACACATTTTTATTGTAGTCTATGGCAGTGTGTAACACAATGACCAAGTTATGTAACACACATCTATACTCATGACAATTCATAGCAAAAGTAAAATTTCAATGTAAAGCCTACCTACACAACATTTCTTAGTCCCCTCCCCCTTTATCTACCATAAAAGTCCCCCCTCCCCAACTACCCGTTACACTACACTCAGGCCCATATTTACCTCACAGGCGCCTATAGAAACAGGTGTCCTGGCACCCTAGACTTTGCCTCCATAAACCTACAAACCCTCACCGAACCACACAACAAGTGTACTGGCTAGCCCAGCTGTCACTTCTCCCATGCTTCCCTTGCCTGTCATAGGTAGCTACAAGGTGTCCCTTAGCATTAGGTAGCCAGAGGTACTCTCCATATTAAGTAACTGGAGTTGTCCCCGACTGAAGGGAGATTTCGTCAGTGGAATTGTGACAGCTGGGTGAGTAACTTCTCATCTACACTCTGCTCAGGACTCTACATAGTGATGGAGGGAGGCATTATGGGAGGGTAGTGAGTCACATTTCCATCATAAGGCACCTTTAGGCACATGACTAGTGGTAAATTCAGCCCTGCTCATACCCAAAAGTTACAGTGATAATGTCACACTGAGCTTCAATGGTTGTACCCCAGTGAGGGGCTGTAGCCTTACTGCAGTAGCTCAGTCTCCCACAGGGGCATCTGGGAGAGAGTGTGACACCTACTATGCTCATTACCTCCCTTCACTAATGAGTAGAAGGAAAGCATGGCTGTATTACACTCTAAAATGAAAAATCTAAAAAGACGAAAAACTTTTGTGTTAACTAAAGCAATATCTATAAAACACCGCCTTATAACCAATTTTTTAATTGTTCAAGTACAAAACATTTTTTACAGTGCACAATGATCATTTCTTGCCTTTTCCTGAAATAGATAAAGGGCTTGATTCACAAAGCGGTGCTAACTGTTAGCACGCCTGTGAAAACCCCCTTAGCACGTCTAAACGAGTTTTCACGCAGAGCGCTCCGCACGAAGTGCCCATTAAAGCCTATGGGACTTTGCGCGCATAAGACTTTGCGCACGTAAAACTTTGCGCGCACAAAGTTAGCGCGCGATCTGATTGAGAAATCCGGTGCTAACCTACTTAGCACCCTGGTTAGACTTTAGACGTGCTAAGTAGGTTAGCACCGCTTTGTGAATCAAGCCCAAAGAGGCTGTTATCATAATTGTGCTGCTGTTATGGTATAAATACAGTCACTGCAAATAATGTCTCATTGCAAATTTCATGTAAATGTTATGCAGCTTGAATTCAGACCAAAAAGAATTGAGAGAAAGTTATGCAGATTGGTCCAATTTCATAATGCATATAATACATTTGAATGCAGCCAGGAGAAATGACTTTCATCTCATTGATCCTCCCTAATGTGTTGCTAGTACAATGCAAGTTACGCCATTTGCACAATATATACTGTACATAAAGTGAATTGCACTATGCGCAGGATTTGTGCTTGCATGAATACCAGTAAAATTACCAGGGCTTAGTGAATTGTCCACATGGGAAAAATAATGGACCAGGAAATTTATTCTGCTGTCATATTTTCGCATGACTATGTTCACCTACTAAGCCTGAAAATGGCCATATGTGTGACAACAGGAAGCATAGCTGAGGTAGTAAGGCTGCATAGCAGACAGCCTTACCACCTGCTATGACTGCTCTGATTTATTTTAGGATAGCTTTAATGCAAGGCATCTACATCGAAAGCTATAGTAAATCTGTTTCATACATAGATATATAAAGCAAATACACATCATGGACTTGTTGGATCGGTGAAGTTTAAATGGCATATCCTGAGCTTCAATTTGCATTCTCAAATATTCACAGCCATTCATTTGCCGGTATGCTGCATTCAGCCACACTGTAAGTAATGCTTTTAGGCAGAGCATATTCTCAGTTCTTGGCTGTAGTGGCTGGAAACCATTCTGTATCCCAGTTTGTCTTTATTGAAAATGAAGGCTTTAATTGTAAAGCATGTGTTTAATTGGGCACAGTGGCATATGGCAGAAGTGGTGAATTGTTATTTATTTGTGCTATCGGTTTGTATTTTACAGATAAATAGATTCTTCAGCTTTGGTGACTCTTTTTGTGGATAGCCATAAGTTAGCAAAAGATGAGCTAAAATATACATCATAAAAGTAAAAAGCACCTCCTAAATGGGTTTAAAAAAAAAACAAAAAACATTCCTACTCTTTACTGATCTTGGTACCAGTATAATGAGGGTATCAGAGCTGGACATAAATTAGAACAACCAGATGCTGAATTTGTATGGCTCTTGTGGTTTGATTATCAGTTTGGCTCTTTATAAACTAGCATGCAATTTTTGAATGTGTTATCTCACCGGTATCCAAGCAATCTGATTTAAAGATGCAACATAAAAAAGTTGATGGAGTTGTCACGCAATTGGAGTTTTTAGTGTGATCATGTTTGCAGATGGGTCCAGACTCATTCCAAATTATAATAACTGGAGTGAGATATTTTCGGGAGACAGTCTAACTCTGTTGGTATTTTAAACAGTCACTTTGGAAACTCCATTACTGAGGTTTTTTTCCCAAAGTTTTACTGAATAAAATAACTATTTAAACTTTGGAATAAATTCAGTGCAGCTCATTCCTATTACTACAGATATGGGTCTCAGCATGTCTTTATATCAGTATATGAAGTCCCAACATGTGTTAAACATCATGACATTGCTGTATCCCAAAACACACTGACAGGTTAACAGCCTGCCTTCCTCTATCATTAGTCCTGGAGTGTTGAAGGGACATTGGATTGTGAGTCCTTCTGTTAAAGCAAACTTAAAGTGAAAATTAACGTATGAGATAATGAATTGTATATGTAGTACGGCTAATAAATAGTAACAAAGAAAAGAGTATTGTTTTCCGGTACAGGAAAAGTTAAGAAACTTCAAATGTTATCTATGCAAAAGAGGTTCTCTGAGCTCTCTGACCCAAGTTGGGTCGAAGACAGTCCTGTTTTCTGGAGCACTTATACATCAAAGAAACAGTGAGAGACTGCTTTAAATAAGGTTTTACTGCAGGAAAGTTCAAAGGGTCATTCGCTCTGCTCTGTTTTAGGCCTCTTGCACACTGCAAGTGATTCCAATTCAGATTCCGCTTTTTAATCAGTTTTTACATCCGATTCAGATTCTGATTTGCAGTTTGCTCCCTGCACACTGCAAATCGGAATCTGAATCAGATGTAAAAACTGATTAAAAAGCGGAATCTGAATCGGAATCGCTTGCAGTGTGCAAGAGGCCTTATAGTTTAAAATACAGAGTGTGGTTTCTTAACTGCAAATACTTTAGAATGATGCAAAAAAAAGCTATATAACTGAAAATAAAAATATGAGACTATTTTCTTTGCTACTAATGTTGTATTCCTTATTAGTACTCCACATACAATTTATTATATCATACGTTTTTTTTTTTTCTCTTCAGGTTTGCTTTTATGATGTCATTGGTTTTATGTAACATGCTGCAGACATCTGTTGGATCAATATAAATTCATTGTATTTATATAAAACAATGTCTAAAATTGAATTGTCAATTTAGAAAACAAACACAAGGCTCACAAAAGTCTATAACTGTTTGGATGTAAACAACTTTAAAATACAAAGAAAATGTGGTTAAATCTATCATCATAATCCTGAAAAGACGTACATCATAGAATCCCAGAGTAAGTTAACATGCCTTAAAGAGGATCTGTAGTAAAAATAACATATAAATAAAATTGCTTATTTTTTAACAATATTAACTTATAAATGATTTAGTCAGTGTTTTCCCATTGAAATCTTTCCTCACCCTGATTTACATTCTTAAATTTATCATAGCTGGCAACATCTTTATTCTTGTCAGGTGCAGTTCTGCAGAATGTTTGTTTGTGAGAATTTCAAGGCCAGTAAATATAATGCCTAGTCTCCCAGAATACTCTGGGAGGAGAATTCTGCATTGCTAAACAGCCTAGGCTCAGCATCACTGGGAGGGTGGAGCTACATCCCAATATACAGCAACATATAGCTATAAGAAATGTTTATGATGCTGAAACCAGGACAATCGCTGCAAAAGTGAGTATCCTGAATAGTTTACTGCATTTTGCTATGTGTGAATACAGTGTCTTTTTTGTCATTAAATATCTGACATACATTATAGTACAATATTGTACTTTATAAAGATTTGTGATTTATATAGGGCAGTGTTTCTCAAACCTGTCCTCATCGCTCCTCGACAGTGCATGTTTTGCAGCCAACGTCACCTATGCTCAGGTGGGGTAATTAGTGTCTCTGTTGCATAAAATCCACCTAGCTGAGACTCTAATTACCCCACCTGTGAGTAGTGATGGGCGAACACCTGGATGTTCGGGTTCGGGAAAGTTCGCCGAACATGACCGAGATGTTCGGCATGTTCGGGCCGAACCCCGAACTTTCCGAACATCCAGCTTTTGGGGGCCATATGGGGTCGCAGGCATAAGGGGGGAGCATGCCCCGATCGCGGGGGGGTCGGAAATTCCCCCCACCCCCTCCGCTAGCGCTCCCCCCTCTGCCTGCTTCCCCATTCAAAAGTTTAAGCAAAGTACCTGTAGTGGATGGCCTGGCAGTGGGCAGCACTGTGGAGTGAGGAGGAGGAGTCCGGAGAGTGACGAGTTGAGGGAGGCCGGGCAGCGGGCGGTTCAGCGGAAGTACCCTTGTGGTACTTCCGCCCTTTCTCTGACCTCACGCCCGCTGCCCGGCCTCCCTCAACTCGTCACTCTCCGGACTCCTCCTCCTCACTCCACAGTGCCGCCCACTGCCAGGCCATCCACTACAGGTACTTTGCTTAAACTTTTGAATGGGGAAGCGGGCAGAGGGGGGAGCGCTAGCGGAGGGGGTGGGGGGAATTTCCGACCCCCCCCCCGCGATCGGGGCATGCTCCCCCCTTATGCCTGCGACCCCATAGGGGGGCAGTATTCGGCCGAACAGGGCCCTGTTCGGCCGAACAGGGGCCCTGTTCGGCCCTGTTCGGCGGCCATTAGAAGTTCGGGGCGAACCCGAACTTAAAAGGCCGAACACCATCAGGTGTTCGGCCGAACGCGAACATCACCCGAACAGGGTGATGTTCTGCAGAACCCGAACAGTGGCGAACACTGTTCGCCCAACACTACCTGTGAGGTTGCCTGTAAAACATGCAATGCTGGGCAGTCACCAGGACAGGTTTGAGAAACACTATGGGGGTAGTGAGGGAATAAAACCAATAGTTAATGAGTAAAAATTTTTTAAAATGACATTGATGTGAACTGGACCAAAATAAACACATCATACAGCAACTCACCTCTATAATAATATGCAAATTATTACCCTTACTATGAGTACAATGAGTGCCAGAAGGAAGACCTTCCCTTTTGATCTTTAACCACTTCAGGATTCTGCGTACGCATAATTACGCCCCTGAATCCTAAAGCGGTTTCCATGTTCCATGTCAGTTCACAGAGGGTGTCTCCGTGAACACCCTGCGAGCCTCCGATCGTGGCTCGCAGGGTAAATGTAAACACGCGGGGAACATCTTCCCCACTGTTTACATACATACAGCGCTGCTGCGCAGCAGCGGCGTAAAGGAGATCGGCAATCCCCGGCCTCTGATTGGCCGGGGATCGCCGGCATCTGATAGGCTGAAGCCTATCTGAGGCGGCGCAGGACGGATTTCCGTCCTGCGCAGCCCATAATGAAGAGGGAAGGGAGGGAAGGAGGCAGAGGGAGGAATAGCGCTGCAGAGGGGGGCTTTAAGGAGCCCCCCCCCCCTGCTAGGCACAGCAGCACGGCAGCATTCAGACCCCCCCAGCAGGATCCCCCTAGTGGGGAAAAAAGGGGGGAAGTCTGATCGCCCTGGCTGATATCTGATCTGTGCTGCGGGCTGAAGAGCCCCCGCAGCACAGATCAGCCAAACCACCCGAAATCCGGAAGTGGTTAAAGCTTCTCTGCTGGCCCTTGCTATTTCCATAGCAGATGAAAACAATCCCTACATTTCTACCAGAGAGAGCAGTCATATGACAAGAAGTGCAGTTGGCTGATGGTGTAATGGTTAAGGGCTCTGCCTCTGACACAGGAGACCAGGGTTCGAATCTAGGCTCTGCCTGTTCAGTAAGCCAGCACTAATTCAGTAGGAGACCTTTGGCAAGTCTCCCTTACACTGCTACTGCCAATAGAGCGCACCCTAGTGGCTGCTGCTCTGCTCTGGCGCTTTGAGTCCGCAAGGAGAAAAGCGCAATATAAATGTTATTTGTCTTGTCTTGTCTTGTCTAAACAAAAAATCCCACTGTCAGAGGCTGTGTTCTCACCCCCAACACCCCCCCCCCCCCACACACACACACACACACACACACACATAACGGAGTGTGATGTAGTGGTGACTAAGCTATGCAGGTTGCAGTGTCCCTCCCTCACTAAATGTACAGTGGAGCATGCTGTAGGTGACTGACTTGTGCTCCCAGCCAAATGCAACATAAAGTGGAGCAGAGTGGAGTGTGCAACAGTGACTCTCACCTGTTAGCAGCACTGGGATGTTCAGCCCTGTCTGTCGCACTTGCTGTGTCTCATCTCATGGCCTCTAGTGACATCTCTCATTAAGTGGGCCACTAGCGGAGGACATAGAGGCGAGTCACAGTGAGTGTGACAGACAGGGCTGAAGATCCCGGTGCCACTGACAAGTGAGAGTCACTAATGCACGCCCTGCTCCACTCTGCTTATGGTCAGAGGGCACATGTCAATCACCTACATCATGCACCACTCTTAATGTGGGAGGAGGTTACCTAATATTGGGAGCATGTCTGGCTATGAGGAAGGGGACTGCTTAATACTGGGGGCATATCTAAATATGGGGAGAGGGGCTACCTAATACTGGGGTATATTTGGTTATAGGAAGGGGAGTTGCTTTATACTGGGGGCACCAGGGTTGGGCCGAGGCGAGAGAGGCTCCAGCCTCAGGGCGCAGTGTAGGAGCAGAGCACAACTCACTCAGCTATCATTCCCGTATTGTGTTTGAAGCAGAGAGAAATAAGAAAGGGGATACATGGTAGTGACTGCAAGCTAGATAACTAGACATTAAGGTGTTGGGGGCCCTGGGGTGCCTCTTAGTATAATAGCAATCAGTGTGTGACGGCAGGGGTGGGAGGGATGGAGGGGCGCAGTTTGGTGTCTCAGCCTTGGGTGCTGGAGGACATTCTCCCAGCTCTGGGGGGCACATCTGGCTATGAGGAGGGTTGCTACCAAATACTGGGGGCATAGTTGGCTATGGGGAGGGAACATCCTGATACCGAGGGCATACCTGGCTATGGGGAGGGTTTCTGGGGCTTATACTTGAATACTTATGGTATGTACACTTTTCTAAAAAAGTATCTGTGTATGGAGTGGAACTTTAAAAGAGTGGGACAGTGTATCAGCAGGGGAAATTTTGAGAATATTTAGGGAGAGTGAAAAAACAGTTTTTCTGTGAAATATAATTTGCATAAAATGTTGGCTTATTTCTAGTTACTTCTAACTAATAACCCTTAACTAACTCTTGTGATCTGTTTTCTCCATAAAAGAAAACATTATTGTGCCTTGTTGCAGTCCATTTGCCATTCATCTGATTATTCTGCACAAGCCTATGCATAGCATCTGATATTCCTCCACTTTCTATTTTTAGCAGACATTGAATTGTAACAATAACACTACGGGCAAGAATGCCTACGGTGATTTAATGCTGCAGAGAGAGAATATATAACAATGTAACACAATACCACAATTAATGTTCGAAATGATGACACCAACAAATGCAACAAGGTCAGCAGTAATTATCACTGTAAAAATAGTGCAGAACATTGCAAATTAGCATGCACATGGAGGATAACATGTAAAGCATCACAAATAATGAGCATATTTATCACAAGTCATGTAGAGGAAAATGAAGTGCTATCAATATCAGATTCTAGTAAATGAAACATAAAACATGTCCTTATCACTTTCCCACTTCCTCTGTGGTGCAACACAGGCCTGGCTTGGGAGATATCATTAGTGTTTCTGCAATCTATTTGCCACCGTTTGATTCCTGGTCCTGATATAGCATCCATATAGTTTTGTACATTGAAGGAATCAGCCCAATAAGATAAACTGGTTAGTGTTTAGAGCACAGTTAATGTTAGGAGAAATTAGTTTTGATATCCATGTTCTGATCTATTATGTACCTGGATACCTCATTACAAAACTTAGTGGGTTTTTTTGTCAGATTTAAGCAGATAAAAAAATTGAATATTGATCACTGTTAAGGTAGCCATACATCTGTCGATTTTGCAGCCTATTTTCCATCCAATTCGATAATTATTATTGAATTGAATGAAAATCAGTGCCGCAACAAGCATGTCTGAAATTGGTCGAATTCATTAATCCCCCATGCTGGGAAATCTCAGGCTGATGTAGTTGATCAGGTGCACGGCAGTAACAATGAATGTAACAATGAATGCAACCGAGCCCCCAGCCACTGTCCCTCCAAATGTTAATGTATCCCCCTGTGCCCGTGCATTAAACTACTTTACCTGTCTGTTGCCACCGCTAGTGTTCAGCCCTCCATTTTCCTCAACCGTGACTACCGGCGTATAGCACGAGGTGCGTCTGTGACGGCAGTGTCCAGCTCTATTCCTCAATCCTAGCTGCGTATAGCATAGTGCATGGTGCGTGTGTCTCACACGTGCTCCAGGTGCTATAAGCCGGCAGCCACGTGGGGTGCTAATGCAGAAGCTGGAGAGCTGGACAAGGCAGCAGCAGATAGGTAAAGTATTTAAATGTGGGAGCATTTAAGTGGCGAGGAAGAGGATGCGTGCCACAAGACCAATAACCAAAAGATTTCATGCTGAAATAGATCCGGAATCTGCCTGTGGTATATGGGCAGCCAGCAGAACTGTCTCTGATCAGATTTGATCATAGAGAGATCTGTCTCTTGGTCGATCTGCCTATACATCACTAGATATATGGGCATCTTCAGCTTTGTACTACTTTATGTACAATGGTATAGGCATGTTAACCAGGACTGCCCCTACTCAAAACAGGTAGTCTTGGCACTGCTGCTGTAAAATGGCACCCCATAGACTGAAATGCACCAATGTGGCACCCGATAGAATTTATTTTTAGGTGGCGTGGATATCGTTGGGGCTTGTTTATAGTGGTGAAGAGAATGCAGATATCAGTGTAAATTATGTGAGGGGGGTCGGTTAGAGTGTTTAAGTAAGAGTAGTGTTAGGTTTAGTGACAGTAAACTATCCATAAAAAATAAAAATATTTTACTATTGTATTACCCATTGCCCACTAGTAGAATATCAGTGATTTACCCAAATTACTGGGGTGCCTTATTTACATGTATGTGTCCTAACTATCCCTCAGCCCCCCTCTTCTACGCCTGCCAAGATCTGTCTAAATAAAAATTAGCATTTTGCAGACAGTGGGTTTGACTATCAGTGGGACAGATTTATCAATTTGTGCAAAAATGGAGCAGATATCCGGATTAGAGATAGCCCAAACGGTTCGCCGGCAAACGGTTCCAGGTGAACTTCGGTGGTTCGCGTTCATGGAGAACCGCAAACTTTTCCAGAAGTTCGATTCGCCCCCATAGTGAATCATGAAGGTCAAATTTGACCCTCTACATCACAGCCAGCAAACACATTGTAGCCAATCAGGCTACACTCCCTCCTGGAGCCACTCCCCCCTTATAAAAGGCAGGCAGCGTGAGGCATTGGACTCACTTGTGTGCCTGCAGTAATTAGATAAGGGAGAGCTGCTGTGCAGAGACCTATAGGGAAAGCTTAGTTAGGCTCTTGTAGGCTTCTCAGCTTGCTCCTTGCTGATTCTTATTGCTAAAAAGCATCCCTCAACAGCTCTTTTCAGAGCTAATCTTGTTCTTGTGATCTATTTTTTTTTCTCTTTTTTGCGTGGCCCACTTGCATTATATACAGCCCTGTCAGTCAGTCGCAGCTGGCCTTTGGCCCCTTGGTGGTATAATTATTACTACTGTACCAGGTGCACATTGTAATACCCATCACTGCATATACCTACCTGTTGTTCACAGTGCAACCACCTACCAACGTGAGCGCACGCAGTGTCACTGTGACTGTCCGGTACTTGTCTGTGTGTGTGAAAGGTGCACATTGTAATACCCATCACTGCATATACCTACCTGTTGTTCACTTCAGTGCACGCACCTACCTATGTGAGCGCACGCAGTGTCACTGTGCATGTCCGGTTCCTGACAGGTGCACATTGTAATACCCATCACTGAATATACCTACCTGTTGTTCACTTCCGTGCACCTACCTACCCACGTGAGCACACGCAGTGTGATATTTATTACCACCAATCACTGTACCTGTTCACGGTACGTGTGTGTGTCAGGTGCACATTTGTAATACCTATCACTGCATATACCTACCTGTTGTGTTCAGTGCACCCACCTACCTACGTGAGTGCACGCAGTGTGATATACCACTCCGTGCATACCTGTTAACTGTACCTGTGTGGCTGCACATTGTATTAGTCAAGTCAGTGCATACCTTTCACTTCATCCCCCCCAATATGGACAAAACGGATAAAACAGGTGGAGGCAGACCCAGAGGAAGGCCACACGGCAGGTCTGTGTGAGGTCGTGCTAATGTGATTTCGTGCGGCCCTGGACCACAGTACAGGGCTCTGCCCTCTGCGCTCCCCTCCAGCTTAAATAACTATATATGAGCAGCGGGGGGCAGCGGCAGGCAGCGGTAGCTACATACCTTCCGTGCGCTCCAGTGTGGACGCTTCTCTCTCTCTAGCCTCTGACGCGACTTCCTGTATACAAGAAGTTGCGTCAGACACTAGAGAGAGAAGCGTCCGCGGTACCACTGCCAGTAATCCTTCTCCCATGTCCACGCAGGCAAGGACAGGATGCTCCAGCGATCTCATGATGATGTCGGACATGCGAACATTCTTTAGTCCAACGCCTCGCCTTAGCCCTTCTGGATCCACCCTCCACCAACACCTGGACTGGCAGGTAGCCGACTACCTGGCCCTAAGTGTGGATGTAGACACTGTGAGCAGCGATGAACCCTTGGACTACTGGGTGCACATGCTTGACCTGTGGCCAGAGCTGTCCAAATTTGTCATCCAACTTCTGTCTTGCCCTGCCTCAAGCGTCCTGTCAGAAAGGACCTTCAGTGAAGCTGGAGGCATTGTCACTGAGAAGAGAAGTCGCCTAAGTCACAAAAGTGTTCAGTACCTTTACCAAAATGAATGAGGCATGGATCCCAGAGGCCTACTGCCCACCCCAGGACTAAGTCAGTCCCCACACACAGCATCTCTGCCTGCACGCCGTGTGACTGCCGGCCCCAAGACTAAGTCGCTCCCCACACAGCACCTCTGCCCACAGGCCGCTTGACTGCCTTTCCCCGCCACCACCAACAGGGTCCAAGACTCCAGGTGGATTCCTGAATTTTTAAGGCTATACTACTTTTTCTGGTTCGTGTACATGCCTGCCTAATTTTTCTGGCTGCACTGCAGCTGCAACAACAAAGCAAAAGGCATGTACATGTGCCAATTCCCCTTCGTGATCATTACCTTGCCGCAGTGAAGGGGCTTGTGTATCACAATGAAGCAATAACCGAAGGTGATATGAGTGTCTCAGGGGGGGCACGCCCAAGATAATAAGGTCGTTGCTTCATTGTGGACAGACCAAATTTGATCAGCTGGACAGTCACTGTTCTGTCATTCAGCTACCTCAACCCGGCGACCATATGGGCTGGAAAGTTGCAATCACCTGCACTCTCTTCATGGTGCACACCAGTCCAGCCTGGCCGTCACTACACAAACAGCTGTTTGCAGTCACTGCATACCTTTCACAGCATCTTTGACTGCACATTGTATTATACCTGGCAGTCAGTGCATACCTTTCACTTGAATGGATGACAGACTTGCCCTCCATAACAGATTCTTGTTAAAGGATTTAAAGTTGAATTATCTCACATATACAGCAGGGCCTCAAAAGTCCTCCTGTATTGTTATTTTTGGTCACTACCTTGGGACGTGCATGCCATGCCTGCTGCCTTCCTTGGATGTGTGGTAGCCGTTCCTGCTCCTTTGACCACAGCGTGCCTGCTGCCTTCCTTGGATGTGTGGTGGTGGTAGCCATTTCTTAGGCTCCCACTCCAGACTGGAATTGAACCAGGGACCATTACCCGTGGTCACCATGCTAC
Organism: Hyperolius riggenbachi; assembly: GCF_040937935.1. Lineage (NCBI taxonomy): Eukaryota > Metazoa > Chordata > Amphibia > Anura > Hyperoliidae > Hyperolius > Hyperolius riggenbachi. Next base: position 403,080,127 of record NC_090646.1, read on the forward strand.
TGAGAAAGTACCATGGAAAGTTTCACACAGTTGAATGAATGGCAGACTTGCCCTCCATAACAGATTCTCGTTAAAGGCAAGTGGCATCATCTCTGGCACACAGCGTTGGGTCAAGGGTCCATCTGACCACAGATGCCTGGTTTGCAAAGCACGGTCAGGGCAGGTACATTACTTATACAGCAAATGGGTCCTTACTTGGATGTGTGGTGGTGGTAGCCGGTCCTCAGGCTCCCACTCTGAACCGGAATCAAACCCTGATTCCTCGGCCATTGCCCGTGGTCACTCACAATGGAAGACCTGCCCTCCATAACAGATTCTCGTTACAGGTACTGAACAGTAGAGTTGGGCCGAACCTCCGATTTTAGGTTCGCGAACCGGGTTCGCGAACTTCCGCGGAAGGTTCGGTTCGCGTTAAAGTTCGCGAACTGCAATAGACTTCAATGGGGATGCAAACTTTGAAAAAAAAAATTATGCTGGCCACAAAAGTGATGGAAAATATGTTTCAAGGGGTCTAACACCTGGAGGGGGGCATGGCGGAGTGGGATACACACCAAAAGTCCCCGGGAAAAATCTGGATTTGACGCAAAGCAGCGTTTTAAGGGCAGAAATCACATTGAATGCTAAATGACAGGCCTAAAGTGCTTTAAAACATCTTGCATGTGTATACATCAATCAGGTAGTGTAATTAAGGTACTGCTTCACACTGACACACCAAACTCACCGTGTAACGCACCGCAAACAGCTGTTTGTGTAGTGACGGCAGTGGCGGGTTCACTGAACAGGAATACAGTGGCGGGTTCACAGAACAGGTATGCAGTGGCAGGTTCACTGAACAGGTATACAGTGGCGGGTTCACTGAACACAACAGGTATGCAGTGGCGGGTTCACTGAACAGAACCGGTATACAGTAGCGGCTCCACTGAACAGAACCGGTATACAGTGGCGGGTTCACTGAACAGAACAGGTATACAGTGGCGGGTTCACTGAACACAACAGGTATGCAGTAGCGGGTTCACTGAACAGGTATACAGTGGCGGGTTCACTGAACAGAACAGGTATACAGTGGCAGGTTCACTGAACACAACAGGTATGCAGTAGCGGGCTCACTGAACAGTACAGGTATACAGTGGTGGGTTCACAGAACAGGTATGCAGTGGCAGGTTCACTGAACAGAACAGGTATGCAGTGGCGGGTTCACTGAACAGTACAGGTATACAGTGGTGGGTTCACAGAACAGGTATGCAGTGGCAGGTTCACTGAACAGAACAGGTATGCAGTGGCGGGTTCACTGAACACAAAAGGTATGCAGTGGCGGGTTCACTGAACAGTACAGGTATGCAGTGGTGGGTTCACTGAACAGAACAGGTATACAGTAGCGGGTCCACTGAACAGAACAGGTATGCAGTGGCGGGTTCACTGAACAGTACAGGTATACAGTGGCGGGTTCAAAGAACAGGTATGCAGTGTCAGGTTCACTGAACAGAACAGGTATGCAGTGGCGGGTTCACTGAACAGGTATACAGTGGCGTGTTTACTGAACAGAACAGGTATACAGTGGCAGGTCCACTGAACAGAACAGGTATGCAGTGGCGGGTTCACAGAACAGGTATGCAGTGGCAGGTTCACTGAACACAACAGGTATGCAGTGGCGGGTTCACTGAACAGGTATGCAGTGGTGGGTTCACAGTACAGGTATGCAGTGGTGGGTTCACAGTACAGGTATGCAGTGGTGGGTTCACAGAACAGGTATGCAGCCAGGAACAAGCTAAGCCTAACTAATCTTTCCCTATGGGAGACAGTCTGCAGCAGCTCACCCTACTCTCACAAATGCAGGCACACGAGTGACCGTAATGGCCGCCGCTGCCTGCCTTATATAAGGGGGGTGGGGCTCCAGGGGCTAGTGTAGCCTAATTGGCTACACTGGGCCTGCTGACTGTGATGTAGAGGGTCAAAGTTGACCCTCCATGTGCATTATGGGGCGAACTGAACTTCCGCAAAGGTTCGCCTGCGGGACGCGAACGCGAACCACGGAAGTTCGCATGGAACCGTTCGCAGGCGAACCGTTCGGCCCAACTCTACTGAACAGCCAGCAGAAAATGTAATTAAAAAAAAATAGATGTAAGCTTTAACAATGGTAGAGAATGAACCATCGAAAGTTGATAAGGCAGTCAGACATTACCGAATATCACTGAGGAGGAGCAATCTCGCCATGGTGCACACCAGTCCAGCACGGCCGTCACAACACAAACAGCTGTTTGCGGTGCGTTACACAGTGAGTTTGGTGTGTCAGTGTGAAGCAGTACTCTAATTATACTCCCTGATTGATGTATACACATGCATGATGTTTTAAAGCACTTTAGACCTGCAATTTAGCATTCAATGTGATTTCTGCCCTTAAAACCCTGCTTTGCGTCAAATCCAGATTTTTCCCCGGGACTTTTGGTGTCTATCCCACTCCTCCATGCAAAAACTCAGATGTTAGACCCCTTGAAACATCTTTTCCATCCCTTTTGCGGCCAGCATAAGTGTTTCTAGTTTTCAAAGTTCACCTCCCCATTGAAGTCTATTGCGGTTCGCGAAAGTTGGCGTGAACCGAAGTTTTGCGGAAGTTCGTGGCTCACGAACCGAAAATCGGAGGTTTGGGTCATCTCTAATCCAGATTAAGGATTCAGATTGATTGCTCTGACAGTTCCATTTCTTAACCAGTTTTGCATTAGATTTGCTCCTATTCTCCTTGCACTGGTTTTCACAGTCCCAGTGTTCCATTGACAAATGTTAATAATTCAACCAAGTTTCTGATGGTCATTTTTAGTTTTTAGCTGGCATTAGGCCATTTAAAAACTGTTTAGGCTTAGTTTGAAGGTTATTGAGTTTTTCTATATCACATTGGGGGCCTATTTATGAAGAAGTCTCTTGTAAAATAAATTATCAACCTACTTATAGTAGCTGAGGCAAAAATGCTGTGATAAGTTCACTGCTGTGGTGGTCTCAGGTCTCCAAGCTCCACCTACAATTTACCTACCTCCACAGTAACATTCTATATAATTCTAGCTCGTCTCTCTTTATGTAGCCCCCCCGGAATTTGCTAGAGGGTCATGTGATTAGAGATGGCACTGGAGTCATGTAGACATTTAGGACATGGTGGATAGTCAGTGGAGGATGGAGGAGATTACTTCTCTTCTCTGCTCCACTCACTACTTTGCACATCAGGGGGCCCAGTACAGGTCTCCATGAGGTCTGCCACAGACCCCCTTATTATCTGCAAATGATACTTATATATGGGGTGCACCTTCTGTGCCTGCTATGGTGATCCCTACACCACTGCCTGTAGTGATTCCTCCTGCCCCAGGTGCACCCCACCATACTCCAGCTTCTACGCTGGGGTACAGGTTAGTTTATGGCATGAATCAGGGGGTTGCCCTGTCCTGATTTGTTCCTAATTTATAAAACAGAGCTAATTTAAGAGGAACATGAAGTAAGAAGAGCAAAGTAGCTGTCAGGTTTATGTTTTTTAAAAAACTTATTTTACCTGGTGGCTATTTTGACCCCTGCTGCAAACAGCCTTCATTCACTTTGAATGAGTCAGTTCAGTGAAAACGGACCTGAACTCAGAACTTCCTCTCTGTTCTTAAAGATAATAAACAGCATAATAACCTTTAAAGTGGTCTGAAACTCTGACATAACATTCAATAAACATGTGTTTTTCTACTTTTTATTATTCATGCTGTTATCATATTTGCTTGTGTGCACAAGTAATATTGTCTGTCCTCAAATTACAAGCTTCCAAAGTGTACCTTTACCTGAAAGCTTCAATTGCATTTAATTCCAACTGCCTGAAGCAGAGACAGCTTATTAGAAAGCGGTTTTTACTTGTTACAGACAAATGTATCAACATTGGAATGTAAACAAAGATACTGTTATCTACAGTTTGGATGCGGATTTAAGCTGAATAGCAGGACAAAGTGCTTTATTTAACCATTTCAGTGATGTTCTGCTAAAAAAATAAATACTGGGATAGTTGCTCTAACAGATTCCTCACAGCTTTAAAGCTAAGTAGAGATGCTGACTTTTAGTCCACTTTCATTTCAAGGGTGTTTATTGAATTAACACAAATTCACAAGTAATTGCATACAAAAATCAGACAGTAAGTTCCCCTTAGGAAAATGCTAGTAAGACATTCCAAGTAAAGATTACAATCATGAAAAATTAAAAAAGTACTTATAGCATGTTTACAAAACAGCTTTTTTGCCTTCTTACTATCCGATAAATATCTTAAAAATAATAGAGTATTAACTCAACCCAACTTTTCTATTATTTTCCGAAGGGAAGGGTAAGTCTAGGAAAAAGGGAAGGGCAGAAGGGGGACAGCGGTATAAGGGAAAGGGTATACAAGGGAGGCCCCATGGGTGGGGATACCACAACATGCCTATGGGGGAATCCCAGGGGGTAGAACTGGGAAAGAAGGTAAGGGAAAGTGGGGAAGGAAAATGTAGTACTGGGGAAGGACTCCCTCCCGATGATTCAGATCAGCATTGTGCTAATGAAACATAGTCCAGGCCACCGCCATTCTCTCTCTCATTACAAACAACACAGTTAAAACATTAATATTGGCTAATACCCTTTAGCCAGAGAGATACAATAAAAATAAAAAGAGGGATCCAGTAGTTCAATAAGAATGTAGCGTATATCTTAATCCCAGATTATCCTGAGTTTCAATCCAGGGGGACCACACTTTCATAAAGGAGTCTAAATTATCATGTACCTTCGCCAGTATATGCTCAGAGAGCATGACCTTATTTAAACTATTAAACACCACATCCTCATTTAAATTATGATCTTTCCAATTACAAGCAATGTGCCTCTTCGCAAGAGCCATAATATGATGAATTAATCTATTTATGGCAGGCGTGGCCTTATGAGGTCTGTTTCCCAACAGAGGGGTCAAATGAAAATTGAGTTCCAAATATGAGAGAGATGCGCCCCCAAATGTTCTTCCAGAAAGTTCTCACTATTGGACATTGCCACCACATGTGCCATAAAGTTCCTCTTTGTCCACACCCTCTAGGGCATAGGTCAGAGTGAGAAGAACTAAAAGCATGTACTCTGGCTGGGGTGTAGTAGACACAATGTAGGAGTTTTAGAGATGTTTCGATTGAAGAAAAGAAAAGACTATTCTTTAAAAGTGTAGAGCAACAATGGCTCCATTTGCCTGCTGACATTATTTTGCCAGAATCTCTTTCCCAGTCAAGCTGGAATTTGTATTTCTCCTCGGTCTCTTCTCTCTGTAGCATAAGGTGCATATCAGATATTAGTCCCTTATCCAGGGGCCCATTCTTACATCTAATCTCAAAAGGGGTATAGATCATCATTTCCTTGTTTTGGTTAACTTAAAGGCAGAGGTAAATTTCCCTAGCGTGAGTAGTCCCTTAGATATCTACCAGTTGAACTGGTGGGAATGCAAACCTGGAGAGAAATCTGGGTTCCCTAATATAGAAGACATAAGGCTAATTGAAGATTTAAATTAAAATTATATCGAAGTCTTAACCATAACCTCAGGGAGAAGGCCAAAATCGGGGATAGTGTATTAATTCTTTTTACTGGGATGTTTGCTGCCCACATAACTCCTTGTGCTGAAAGGGGGTAAATTAAGCTAGATTCAATGTCCACGTTAATTTGTTACAGCTGATACAAATCCTGCAATACATCTGTACTGTGTCTACTTCCTGCTTACATGGAAGCAGCTATATTGTTAACATCCTGTGCTCTCAAATTAGTCTCTCTGCCGTGGCAGTCTGCTAACACAGCTGAGGGATCAAATTACAAATTGTGATTTGGCACAGATGAGAGGGGATTAGGCTAAACTCTCTAAATACAGGGTGCTTTTTTCTAAGTTTTCCTTCTGTCCTGTGCAAGGGTTCAGGTGCGCTTTAATCTGATTGCTTGCTCTTTTTTCACTTCGGGTGTTGTTTATGCATATAGATAAATGTTCTAAGCAAACACATACAAAATGAAAAAAAAAATACAGCATAAAAACTAAGAAAAAAACTCAACCTTTAGTATGTTTCCATAGGCTGAGAGAATGATGGTTCTATGGATGTACCCCAAAATATGAGTATTTAGTTCTAAATTAGATATACCTAGAGATATTTGTATAAGCAGAACACTTGCTAGCCTAAATTACCTTCATGGTATGAGTCATGTCAGTCCCATGTGTCTGTGGACTGTAAATTGCAATTAACGATTATTTGCCTTGAGCAGATTGCTTATCTCATTCTTTAGCAGTTGCCTTTATATACATGGTCACATCCTTTAACCATGTAATAAATCAAAACACACAACGTAGATAAACAGATGTTAAAGAGTGTCTTGCTATACCGGTTTAATTATTCTCAGGTGTATAGCGTGTCATTAATAATGCAAACAAAATGCCTATTAATATGCAAATGGAATTGCATATGTTTAGCATGCCCCTGGGGAATTATTGAGAAGGGCTGACCTGGAGATGTGAGTGCATATTTAGATGAGCAACAATTCGTAAATGGGGTGAGAGACCAGTTGACTGCTCTTCATTTCACAAGTATGTCTTAGAGAAGTGGAATCCTTGACACAGGAGAATAGCAGGCAGAAGAGTATCCCTTGACATAGAAGAAAAATTATTGTGTCTTTCATGTAGGTGAAGAAATATTACTAGCCTTCTAATGTGGCAGAAGAAGGATTAAAGTACACCTACGAAAGACAGATTACTGTGGCCAAAACAAGTGGAAAAAAATGCAAACGGGACAATTTTCCTTTCTAGGTAATGGAACATCCACAACAAAAGCACACTGATATGGCACAATTATATGTATGTTCAGTGCAGTAGGAAGCACAACATAAATCTAGCGTTCATCTCCCAGTATTGTTGTATAAACAGCGCACTTTGCAGCTTCAAGTTCATTTTTTTCGTCTCATATCTTACTGAGGGAGGATAATTAATGATTCAGTCATTCTGAAACCAAGCGTATAAATATGCATCCATTGTTATTGCACTCTATTGCAATGACTCCATGTTAGTTACAGTTTATAAAACAATTTATTATGACGTAAATTTGCATCGTTTGCAGCATTCCAAGTGGCACATTCAATGCAGCAAATTAAGTACTTTGATACGAAAGTGATTAACTGAAATGTAAGATATTTAATTGGAAGCAGCTTTGATTAGTCTGCCTCCCTGCGAGATAAGGAGATTTCTGTTTGTAATTAAGATCCAGGCCAGATCCGATTACTCCTGTTACCAATATCTGCAGCTCACAGGATCTATATTATAACAATAAATCAGACTGACTTCACACACTGTGCTTGTTTTTATCTGTGTGAAGGGATGTGTAATTGTGCATACAGGACGGTGCTTTCTATTGTCATCTTTCTTTACAAGTCTGAAGAGGGGTACTCTGACAATAAGAATGGATGAGTGAACCAATTCGAGTCATATAGAGCTTGACCCAAACTGAGCCTAAGCTACATACAGATATCAGATGAGCAACACTCAATTAGGCAACATACATTTTACATGATAAGCGATTGGTTGTCACCTGACATCCTATCGACACAGTCTTGCTCATGCTGAAATACTGTGCTGTGGGTTGCATTTCTCCATGCAATCAATGTCATTTTCTGTCGAGATGAAACTGATGTGGGATGTTTTTGCCCCCTCCCTCTAATAGAAATGAACACACTTGTAAACTTTATTAACATACTAGGGGACCTAAACCCATTTAAAATCAGGCTCTAGGTCTGTCACGCATGTCAGTGCGGTGCGCGGGCCCGCATGCCCGCCGCACGCCTGCCTCCTGCACCAACAGCCGCCAGCCCCCTGTCCCCATCCTCTTCCTCTCCCGACACATGCACAGTAGCACAAAACCACGGTCAGGAGGAGGATGACGCAGGGACACTATGGGTTTTATTATATAGGATTGCTGCTGGCTATGATGTGATATGCACATGGTAATGTTGTCAGCGCGTGATTGCACAATTCACATGTGTAATGGTGTAATTATTTCCTAAATAACATACCTATTTGCATGTCACTTTATCTGTATAGATAGCATATACTATTTACACTTGTCTACAAAAAAAATCCCTTTTAATTATATTACCTGAGAATTCAGGTCATGAAAATTATAACACTGGGAGTTAAACTCAGCGCATAAACTAAAACTTTACTACATCCTTCCAAAACACAGTAAGGCAATGTGACCATAAAGGTAATTAGACAATGGGCTTGATTCACTAAATCGTGCTAACACAGTTTGCACGCCTAAAAGCTTTGCACGTGCAAACTAGGGTGCTAAGTAGTTTACAAGGCAAAGCTGTTACTGATCGCACGCTATTTGGTGCGTGCAAAACGTTGCACCATCCACGTGCAAAGTACGCTTATCAGGCTATTTTGCACGCAGGCGGTGCGACGTTTCGCGCGCGCACCGGTGCAACGTTTTGCACGCACCGTGCAGCGCTAAACTTTGCGCATGCAAACTTTTGCGCATATTAGCGCGTGCAAAGGCACTTTGCACATGCTAAGGGGCTTTTCACTTGCGTGCTAACACTTAGCACGCTTTAGTGAATCAAGCCCAATGTTTCCCCAAGAAAAAACACACACATAATAAGGCAGACTTTCCCATAAAAACAAACACATACTAAAGCAGCATTTCCCTGATCATATGGTGGAAAAAGAGGTCTGCATCATGGATGTGCAGCTGATAAATTTGCAGGAACTGTATGAGGCTATCATGTTAATAGGGACCAAAATCTCTAAGGAATGCAATGAAGAATAGGGGCAGTTCTGAAAGCAAAAAAGGAGTGTAAACAGGGACGTAGCAATAGGGGATTGCAGAGGTTGTGACCGTATCGGGGCCCTTGGGCCAGAGGGGCCATAAAGGGCCCTCCCTCAACTACAGTATTAGCTCTCTATTGGTTCTGTGCTCAAAATAATCACTTCTACAGATACTTTGAATAGTGGTAATCATCAACAAACTGTTCCCCATCCCCTTCTTGTACCTCTGACACTGTTGTTGCCATTCAACAGGTTTTGGTGCGCTGTATCAATTGCTATGTATAGTGTGCTTGGGGGGCCCCATTGTAAAACTTGCATGGGGGCCCACAGCTCTTTAGCTACACCACTGAGTGCAAACATGTATATGCCAAATTATTTTGGCCTCTGCTACAGTAGGTGCACCAAAAATAATTTTTCAAACATGTATTTGCCACATTCTTCTGGCCTCTGCTACAGCAGCTACAACATGACATAATTTTTCAAACATGTATATTCCAGGGGTATAGTACTTGCAAGATGGATTTAATTAGGTGGCCAGCAAAATATATCAATTTTCTTGTGATTGTGCTTCTTTATTTTCATGTATTAGCATACCATTTAGTAATCATGAGCTCACAAATTAACAATAACCCCAAAATATCAAATGCAGGTATTGTCATTATCAACTAAGATTACCCAAAAACATGAACTGCAGCAAACAAACCAGCATTATTTAGTATCAAGTGATGGTCACAGAGTACTCTAGGATCTGAAGTCGTTCATAGAAGAATTTCAGTATCTGGAAATCACAAAAACATTTAGCAAATTCTGTTTATACAAATATTTGTACATAGTGGACTGGATATGTAAAGAAAATTACATTGTCTATGAATGAACATTGATGTTAGTGCACATGCATAGCATATATATATATATATATATATACATTCTTACACTGGGTATAGAATCCCGATGTGCCATGCCATTGGCAGATGTTGTTTGTTGGTTAGCGTTCATGCATAGTAAGTACTATCACTTGTAGGTACATTGCTCTAGTCTTAAGCTGGCCATACACTGGCCCGATTTGCCGCCGTTTTGACAGCAGATTCGATCACTGGGATCGAATCTGCTGCCAATCGTTCGCGCTACACGCCGAATTTCGATCCATTTTGTCCGATCCCGTCGATCACTCCGTGCGGAAAATTACCGTTGATCGTCCGCGGGTAGGGAGCGTGTTGCTAGCGGCGTTTGAGTGCCCGATGACCGACGCAATAGAGCCCACATACATTACCTGCTCCGCCGGCACGACTCCAGTCCCCCGGTCACCGCTGCTCTGTCTGCGCTCTGGTCTCCAGGTCCGGCATGCCTCACTTCTTCTAGCCCGGCAGGAAGTTTAAACACTAGAGTGCCCTCTACTGTTTAAACTTCCTGCCGGGCTAGAAGAAGTGAGGCATGCCGGACCTGGAGACCAGAGCGCAGACAGAGCAGCGGTAACCGGGGGCAGTCACTCCGGCGGAGCAGGTAATATATGCGGGAGGGGGGGGAGTGGCGGCGGCAGCAGCAGCACCACCACAACAGATTGTGAACGGTTTCAGGCTGAAATCGGTTCACAATCTGTTTGCAGTAAAGGTAGCCATACGATCCCTCTCTGATCAGATTCGATCAGAGAGGGATCTATCTGTTGGTCGAATCTAATGGCAAATCGACCAGTGTATGGCTACCTTTAGTGTTCCAAATGATCTTCTGTGATTATTTCGGGTCAACTATCCAGTGGGTAGAGGTTTCCATTCATGTCTGCACACTGATATGTGATAACCAGACATTTTTGAAATCCACGGCTGGCCACTTACCACTACAGCTTGTTCCTGCTTATCCTACCCCCTGCACTACCTATAATGCAGAGCATGGTGCTTGTCAGAAAACTGAGCATCATGTTTTGACAGTGATATTTTACCCAAAATGTTCAGAAACCATTAGTTTAAGTAACAGAAATCACACATGTGTATGGGACCTAAACTCACCACAACAAAGTTCCTTATCCCAGTAGCTTATACCTACTTTCCCATGAGAAATCTTCAATAGATCATCAGGGACATCTGTATGGCTGATATTATGGTGAAATCCCTCCCAGAGTGTAAAATCAGGGCCATGGTCCTGACAGTTTCCTGTTGTGAACCTCATTGCATTATGGGAAATAATAGCTGTTTCCAACTGCCAAACAAGCAGTATCTCCCTCTGTGCATAGAACGGTCAGTAAATAAACATTCCGCAGAGATCATCTGGCAGGACTAAAGATGTTGCCACCTATGATAAATATCAGACTGTAAATCAGGTTGAGGAAAGATTTTACAGTGGGAAAACACTGACAAAATAATATATAAATGCATTTTGTAAAAAAAAATAAGAAATTGTATTAATTATGTTATTTTCACTACAGTCCCTCTTTAATGCCTGCAGCTGGCTCCAAACATATTTTGAGATATTGAGATCATGTCTACAAATCCAAATGTCTTTATTTTGCACATGCATTTTACACACAGATATGTTGCTTCCTGTCTAGGTATCCAAAGGGTCCCACTTTAAACCTATAATATTAAACCTTACGCCTGATGGCACTTGAAGTCCACACTAATACCGTAATTATACTGTTATAATCCAAATACATTGAAGTGTTTTATCATGGATCTGTGGCATTTGGACAATCTGTGGTTTCGCTTGTTGAGCTTAAATCAGGCCTATTAGCATAAGCATTATATCTGGCATTCAATATTTAACTCTTTGGTCTTTAAGATTCAGAATCCAGAAATGCGCATTATTACGCTTTAAAAGTCCATGACTTTTAAGTTTTTATTTGCAGTGCCTTTTTAATCCTCCCACTACTCCAGTAGTCATGCAAATTTCATTCATTGTAAAATATTGAGCGAGTAAGTAATTACAGAATAATGTTAAAATATCTCAAGAGGGCTTGTAAATGGTAATTTGTCCAAAGTTGATCAGAAAACATCCATAATTCATGTGAATCATATCACTTAACACAATGTGGTGATGGTGAACTGAGGCTAATGGCTGAATGAGGGATTGTGATTTCATAAGGATTATTGGACTGATACATATTAATACAATTGCATCAAGCTTGGAATACAAAGTTGCAAAAGGTAGAAAGAAAATGTGATAGGAAGGAAACCAGGGACATAAGCTACGTATAAGTAGTGCAATAATCTAGACAAATATCTAGTCTCAGTATTTGACTTAGGATCTAAGGCATATCATTCCACAACAGACTGCAAAATGTCTCTAATCTCATTTTAAATATAATAATAATCATATAAAGAATTACATGAAATTAAAAATGAATATTAGCTTCTAAATGGTACAGATGGTTGCAAATAATTCCTGCTTGTTTACAAATTGCATGCAAATTGTACAACGCTTGGAATTGTCCTAGTCAGATCCACTTCCTGCTAAACCTGATTGGCCCAATATAAAGCTGCATATGATTTGTAGGTCATTTGCATGCATGCCAGAATTATCAACATTTTCATAACTATCTCCACTAAAGCTTGATACACACAACCAATTGGCCAATGATTGAGCAATTTTACCACTTCCATGCAGTTTTAGAGCCTACCTATACAACCTGCCCATAGTATTCAAAATCTGTTGGCCTTTATGCTACATGGATGGTAAAACTGGTCAGTGATTTTGCAATCAAAATTGCATGTGTGTATGCACCCTAATGCTGGGTACAACTATGAGATTTTATGGTCGATTTACTGTCAGATCGATTATATCCAACCTGTCCAATTTGCTTTCGATCGATATCCGTCATCTGTAATAGGAAATAGATCGGAAAATGCTCGGAAATCGACCGGAAAGCAAATCGGACATGTTGTAAATAATCGATCTGACAGTAAGTCTACCATAAAATCTCATAGTGTGTACGCAGCATAAGAGACTCAGTATATGTGTTTATTTTGCTGAATACGTGTGTGTGTGTGTGTGTGTGTGTGTGTGTGTGTGTGTGTGTGTGTGTGTGTGTGTGTGTGTTGTGTGTGTATTACAATTATCTAGTTATAAAAATGTTAAACTCGCACCATCTCTTTCACAAAGACCGTCAAGGCAATTCTTTATTTCATCCAAGTTTTCTGTAAAATTGCTTCATCCTACCATAGGCAAGTGTCTCTGCGTCCCATGTCCCTGTGTCAGTGTTTTTTGCACTACTGTGCATGTGCCGCACTGACAGCCATTGGTGAGGACTTGCCAGGGGCAGTGGCGGCTCCAGCTTCCGATTTTGGGGGGGCTCAAAGGGGGCACAAGGGCTGGCAGACGGGGCTCACTAGGGGGAATTTGCGCTGCGTGAAGCGCACCACGGTGAGCATGGTCATGACGTCATGTGGGTGGGGCTAACTGTAATGTAGTTGTACCAGCTAATGTAGTAGCATAAAAAAATGAAGTAAATGCACGTAATGACAGACGGCGTTTCCCCAGTAAATGAACGTAATGAGAGACAGCGTAAATGCACGTACTAGAGAGACAGCGTTTCCCCAGTAAATGCACATAAGAGACAGGCTTTCACCAGTAAATGCACGTAATGAGAGAGAGCGTTTCCCCAGTAAATGCATGTAATGAGAGACAGTCTTTCACCAGTTAATGCACGTAATGAGAGGCAGCGTTTCCCCAGTAAATGCATTTAATGAGAGACAGTCTTTCACCAGTAAATGTACATAATGAGAGACAGCGATTCACCAGTAAATGCACATAAGAGACAGGCTTTTCACCAGTAAATGCACGTAATGATTGAAAGCATTTCCCCAGTAAATGCATGTAATGAGAGACAGCCTTTCACCAGTAAATTCACATAATGAGAGATGGAGTTTCCCCAGTAAATGCATGTAATGAGAGACAGCCTTTCACCATTAAATTCAAGTAATGAGAGACAGCGTTTCACCAGTAAATACACATAAGAGACAGCTTTTCACCAGTAAATGCATGTAATGACAGACAGTGTTTCACCAGTAAATGCACGTAATAAGAGACAGTGTTTCACCAGTAAATGCACGTAATGAGAGACAGCGCTTCACCAGTAAATGCACGTAATGAGAGACAGCGCTTCACCAGTTAATGTACCTAATGACAGACAGCATTTCACCAGTTATGCATGTAATGAAAGACAGTGTTTTACCAGTAAATGCACATAAGAGACAGCTTTTCACCAGTAAATGCACGTAATGACAGACAGCCTTTCACCAGTAAATGCATGTAATGAGAGACAGCATTTCACCAGTCAATGCACATAATGACCGACAGCCTTTCACCAGTAAATGCACATAATGACAGACAGCCAGTGTCTTCAGTATAGGTAGCCAGGTGTATAGATGTCCCCAGGATATGTAGCCAGGTGTATAGCTGTCCCCAGTATATGTATTTAGGCTAGTGGTAGTGGGCTGGGGGCCCCAAGGCACCTCAAGCCTGGCTGGTGGTGGGTTGGGGGCCTCAGGCCTGGCTGGTGGTGGATTGGTGGTGGGTTGGGGGCCCCAGGGCAGCTCAGGCCTGGCTGGTGGTGGGCTCAGGGTGGAAGGCCTCAGGCTCAGGCCTGGCTGGTGGTGGGCTGAAGTCCTCAGGCTGGTGGTGGTGGGCTAGGGGCCCCCCATGGCAACTCAGGCCTGGTTGGTGGTGGTGGGCTGGGGGCCCCAGGGCAGCTCAGGCCTGCCTAGGGGCCCCAATGCAGCTCAGGCCTGGCTGGTGGTGGTGGGCTGAAGTCCTCAGGCCAGGCTGGTGGTGGTGGGCTGGGCACCCCCCAGGGCAGCTCAGGCCTGTTTGGTGGTGCTGCCAGGCTGGGGGCCCTAGGGAAGCTCAGGTCTGGCTGGTGGTGGCGGGCTGGGGGCCCCAGAGAAGCTCAGGCCTGGCTGGTGGTGGGCTGAAGTCCCCAGGCCTGGCTGGTGGTGGTGGTGGGCTGGGGTCCCCCAGGGCAGCTCAGGCCTGGTTGGTGGTGGTGCTGGGCTGGGCTCAGCTCAGGGCAGCTTAGGCCTGGCTGGTGCAAAAAAAAAAATTGGCAGTTGGCTAGCTGTCCACCCACTCACCCACCTTGAGTCTTCCTTCTGCTGCTGCTGAGCTGCCTGGCTCCAGTCCGACTACCGAGTTTTGTGCGTGCTGCCTGTCTGCTGTGCTGTCCATGGGTGGGTGTGAGTGCTGGCTCTGGATGGCAGCCAGTCACTCACAGTGACGCAGTCTGGTCTCAGTTGTGCTGGCCTGCTCCCTATTCGGCCATCAGCGGCAACTGAAGCCGCCTGGGCGGGTGAGGCGACCGCGCTGCACGTGTCACGTGACGCTGGACGTCATCATGTGACAAAAATGTATACGCCAGCAGCCCACTACGAACGTACCCTTGCGTGCTGCTCTGCGTGGCTGCCAGTATCTATGACCTGGGCCAGGGCGGTGACTTATCGCTGTCCGACAGTCAGCCAGGCCTTCCTCCAGACAGTCCTCCTCCTCCTTATTTTGCCTGTCTGTGTGAACCGCAAAATAGGAACTTGCGGCACCCGCCGGAGGGGCTTTAGGGGGGCTGATAAGTCGTCAGCTGTGGCTGAAGCCTGTGTAAGCCCCAGTGTGGCGCCGCCACTGTCCAGGGGGCTGGCCGGGCAGCCGGGCATGTGTGTGCATGTACAGCACGCGGCGGGTGTGTGCGCGTGTGGCAGATGCGTGCATGCATGCTGACATGCGGTGGTGACAGACCTGGAGCCTATTTTTAAATGGGCTTAGGTCGCCTAGTCTTAAATATATCTCTGTAGGATGAAATCCATAAGATGCTCTCTCTCTTATATATATATTAATATATATATATATATATATAGAGAGAGAGAGAGAGAGAGAGAGAGAGAGAGAGAGAGAGAGAGAGAGAGGTGTAACAAATAATTCATTTTAATAACATACTGGGACATATTTGTTGGCGAGACTTTTTAACCTTCCTAGGGGTAACCCCGAACATAGTTCGGGGTAAGCCGCACAGGAGGTTTTCTTAGGCCCTGCTGGGCCGATCTGCGTAATTTTTTTTTTTGCTGAACGCAGCTAGCACTTTGCTAGTTGCGTCAGCACACCGATTGCCAGAGCCCTGCTCCGATTCGCCGCTATCCGCACCACCGCAGAGCCCCCCCCTCCAGACCCCTGCGCTGCCTGGCCTATCAGCGCCAGGCAGCGCTAAGGGGTGGATCGGGTCTCCCTTAGGTGACGTCATCCCGCCCCGTCGCCATGGCAATGGGGGAAGCCCTCTAGGAAATCCCGTTCTTTGAACAGGATTTCCTGATTACCTATTGCCGGAGGCGATCGGAGGGGCTGGGGGGATGCCGCTGAGCAGCGGCTATCATGTAGCGAGCCCTAGGCTCGCTACATGATTTAAAAAAAATTTAAAAAACGGCAGCGCTGCCCCCTGGCGGTTTTTAATAGACCGCCAGAAGGGTTAACCCAATGGCAGCTTCAGACAAAATGCTTTGTTTGAAATTGCTTGTGCAGTGACAGCCTCTGTTGGCATACCTCGTTTAGCTGCCTAGCATGACAGTAAGCAGTTATATTTACCTGCTCTGCTCCAGGCCTGCTCTGCTTTTTTCCTTCCTCCACTGGTGGTTCTGAACTTACGGAAGGTCTTCTGATTCCTGACCACATCCGCTCACATGATATGACATGTGATCGAGATCCTGGAGACTGTGTCAGCATTACAGCGCCACCTGGTGGTGGAAGAGGGGTGAAGGAACAGATGGAAGAGACTCTTTCACCCCTCTTACACCACTGGGTGGTGTTGTAATGCTGACATGGTCTCCTGGATCCCGATCACATGTCATATCATGTGATCGGAACCAAGAAGACCTGCCAGGAGTACATTGCCGCCGCGGTGGGAAAAGAAGCTGATCTAGCCATCTGGACAGGTATGTATGAGAGCTCCCTGTCACCACCCCTACTATGCCGCCACATATCTTATATCCTGCCAAGCCTGCCAGGTTGGGGAAGGCACACTTCACCATCATCAAGAAAAATTTGCACCTGCAGCCATATAAAGTTTTAAATTATTTTGTTGCTAAAGATTTAAAATCCACACATCTGTTTTCTGAAGACATTATGGGCCCTTAGCCATGAGTAGTGTTAGCTGAATACCAATCCAAGGTTTAAATATCATTTATATTAATTTACAGATGGGATACTAAAATGCTATCCTTTCATTAAATAGTGTTTTAATCACTTTGCAGATTGAGATGAACCCCGGCATTCTAATGGCTCTTGGGAGATAATTTACTAAAAGAGAAATGCATTATGGTGCAGTGAAGACAATGTGCCTTCATTTTTGACATCCAATTATATGAAATAGGAAGAGATAAAAAAAACTTTTCTGCATTCAGTTGGATGTTAATATCCTCTTTACTCTGCTTACGGTTTACTGTATTACGAAATATTCACTTGACTATGTGCTATTGAGGCAGAAGTCAACAAGAGGTTGATCTTGTGTTAATAAGTAATTACAGTTCTTCCTGTATCTAAGTCCTTACTTAGGATCATTTTGGTTGGATTGAAATAAGTGTGAGTATGCAAGTCAAAGGTCAGGATAAATGTGTATAGTTTTCTGATTTAAACTCTTACTAAGCCCAAATTAAACAAACAAACAAACACACCAGTGTTGCCAACTCATCCCTTTAATTACTGACACATCTAAGTAATACAGGTTATAGGGCTATTTGCACATAATCAGTGCCTTATCTGCATCTACCTAGCCACAAAACCTGTATAATTCATATGTGTCAGTAATTAAAGGGATGAGTTGGCAACACTGATACACACACACACACACCAGGGCTACTGCTGACTATCTGTGCAATTCTCACTCCTCCCTATTGCCATTTTCCACAATGTAAAGGGCGTAAAAGTGTGGGTCCTTTTTTTCCTGCTCCTCCTCTGTGATCAAGGACTATGGTGCCATAGGGATACATTCATTAAATGTTTGGAAAACCACCATGCACATGGTACCCTGGCAATGTGCAACATGCACTTTCTACCTGACAGAAGTGCTGGTAAAATTGCTGTGTGCAAGCTGTGCATGGAAGTTTTACCGACATTTATTGAATACATCCCATAATCTTGATCCAGAGATTAAAATCGAGTGGCACATGTTCCTACACACTCCATCTGACACTGTTGAAACTAAATTATGGTACTCTGGTTCCAGCACAGAGAGACTTCACACCTCTACAGGTGAGGAGTTGGGAGGTTTGCAGCAAAGTGCTGAATTAGTCTATGCTAGCAATGCTGCATTTTTGTATTACCATTTGCCTCTTGTAGGATGATTTTAATTTACCAACACTCATTACCTCATTCACAAGTATAATTCACCTTTATTACTGTCAGATAGGATACCATTGTCTTCTAGAGCTGTCAGATAGGTTTATCTATGCTATGAATACATCATAAACTTGATTTATGGCAAAATTGATATTTTCATGTTTGTATTCGTCTTGTGCCAATCAGGGTTTACTCTGAAAGACCCAGTTTTCTTGCTCAGTATATACTGGTATCTTACAGGTTTCCCCTCAAATTGGCTGTAAAAGAGTTGTGAGGACATTAGATTGTGTGACTAGAGGTGGCTAGATAGTGTAATGACTTAAGGCATGTACACTCTTAGCAACTGGCTCTGCAAACAAGTGGGTTAAGGTTAAGCATGGGGTAAAGGTTAGGTTCCGGGGGGTAAATCTTAGGCACCCATGGGGGGGGCTTAAGGGTAGGCACCTCCTGGGGGGGTTTAGGTTAGGCACCGGGGGGGGGGTTGTCTGTATGTGAATAGGGAGATGTTAGGACATAGTAAAATATCAGTAAATATTACCAATATTTTACTATATGAGTAAAATAGTTGTATATCAGCAAATTTACTGATATTCCATTACTGACTATTTCCTGTGCCCTTTTCAAATAGCGCTTTTATCAAATGTATGCCAAAAATCATAATCTAGAGAAAGAGCATATTTTGTATAATTAAGACAGTGGCCCTTATTCAATGTACTTTTTCTCCTAAGTTTTCTCCTAGTTAATATTTTTACACCTTTCTCTATTGAGCAACTAAAATATACAGTTCATAGAAATCTACTAATGGAACAAAAAATTAGAAATAGGATCTCAGGGGGTTCGCTTACCTTAAATCTTCCTAGATTGTGGATAGGGAATTAATACACAATATAACAGCATTTAGAAAACAAGTCTATTATTTTGTTTTTGACCTAAAAAAACTAGAATTTAAAAGATTAGCACATGGACCAATGAAATAAAGGTGACGTTATGTTAAATGTTACTCTTGTTTACCTTAACTAGAATTTTTCTCTTATGTTTACTGACTGAATCGGCCAAACAAATTATCAAAAGACTCTTGATGCACGCTATATATAAGTTTAAGTTTAGATTATTGGGGCCCTAGAGGGCCAACTGTCTAATAAGACTATTTTATTTATTGCATTTATAAAGCTCCAACATATTACGCAGCGCTGAACATTAATTTAGGTTACAGACAATATTTAGGGGTGACATACAGCAATATGACAATACAGGAATACAAGAAAACCAGATCACACACCATAGTATGAGTACCAGGTAATGCTTAGTCAGTCACTGGATGGAGCATGGAGATTAGGCAAGTTAGGTTCACTCAGATGCATAGCATGGGTTCACAGTAATGGAGGTGCAAGATCAGGTAGGACACAAAAGGAGGAGGACCCTGCCCAAAGGCTTACAATCTAGAGGGAGAGGTAAGGACACGAATGGTAGGGGACCAGAGTTCAGCTGTAGGTTTAGAGCACTTGTGAGGGGTAGTAGGCCAGAGTGAAAAGGTGAGTTTTGAGGGCTTTCTTGAAGATGTTGAAGGAGGGGGCTGCCCTAATGGGCGGAGGTATGGAGTTCCATAGTGTTGGAGCAGCTCTTGAGAAGTCCTGGAAGCGTGCATGGGACTGGGTGATGCGGGGGGCGGTTAGGCGAAGTTCATTGGAAGAGCGGAGTGAGCGGCTAGGTGTGTACCTCTGAGTAAGATCGGAAATGTAGGTGGGACAGGTTTTGTGGACAGATTTGTAGGTCAGACACAGTATCTTGAATCTGATTCTGGACTGAATAGGAAGCCAGTGGAGGGATTCTAGGAGGGGATCTGCCGTGGTAGAGCGATGGGAGCAGCGGATAATTCTGGCTGCCGCATTCCCGATGGACTGCAGTGGGGCTGTTCGGGTCATAGGGAGACCCGACAGCAGGGCATTGCAGTAGTCAAGGCGGGAAATTATGAGGGCATGGATGAGGAGTTTGGTGGTGGCAGAGGTCAGGAAAGGGCGAATCTTACAGATGTTACGAAGGTGGAAGTTGCAGGACTTTGTGAGGTTTTGGATGTGGGAAGTGAAGGAGAGTGCGGAGTCCAGGGTGACACCCAGACAGCGGGCTTGAGAGGTAGGGCGAATAGTAGTGTGGTTAACAGTGACTATTGTTGTTTATTCCTAAGTGGGGGGATACTTTTTAGGTGTCCTCTAGCATTTTTGGAATAACAAGTAGAAATTAGTGCATATAGGACATTTAAGGGTACAGCTACTGCTCATTCATTTATTGTTTAGCCTATTTTGTGTTTATTAAGCAATGTTCACAATGGTTTTGTAATATGTAATACAACTGTATGAGCTAGATATAGTTTCTTGTGCACTATATTATGAAAATAAATGTTCTTTTTCCTTTTATGCTACATAAGTCATGCTTTTATCAGTTAGACTTTTTGAATCAATAAAAGTTTGATGAAAAAACAAAATAATAATATTTTTACACCTTATTAATACAATTTCTTTTAAGCCACCAGCAAGCAAAAAAACACTACCTTTTCAATTACAGAGTGGTGAAAAGTTATTTTAAACAGAAGATAATAAAAATTAACCACTAGGAAAAAAACATTGGAGAAAAGTGAATTGAATAAGGCCCAATATGTTTGATTACATCTTATTAATAAAAAATGTCATATTTACTGAATACTTGTTTTAAATCTACACCAATACATTTTGAAGTATTTTAATATACCCAGTAACTGGTTATGTCAGTGTGGGCTAGTTATACTGCTATTTCTGAAAGTCAAAATGAAGATTTATTCATAAAAAACGACAGGCTGCTTCATCACATGAAAAGCTAAATGTTATGAAAAAATAAATATGATACTAGTGGCAAACTGGACCTCACAGCCTTTGGAGCAACTGTTTTGTTGTTTTTCACATTTTTTTTCATGAGCAGACACTGTAGGGCTAGTTCACACTGGGTGATTTTTTCAGCAATTTGCTGATCACTGGTGATCAGCAAAATGCTGCTGCTAATGCAAGTCAATGGTAGTGTTCACACTGTAGCGATCACCAGTGATTAGCGATTTGCAGACGGTGCATGCAGCATTTTTGGAGCGATTTTGGACCGATTGCATTTCAATGCTACAGAATCACAAAACACAATCACTCCTAATGGTGAAGATAAGGTGGGGGGGGGGGGAGGCTGCGCGTCCCTAAACACATGCTGCAATTGAATGGTTAATCGCACAGGCATACACTGCCTCTGCTAGACTGAAAAATGCATGCCCTGCATCCAAGACAAGTGCTAACATTTATTAAACTAGGAGGAACTTTAGCTTCCAAATTGTTTTGCATGCAAAGTATATTATACTAGACACTTGTGCCACGGTGAGGCAAACCTCCGGGCAAATGACCTAACCTAAATTTAAAACCTTAGGAGCAGCTAAGCAAAACAAATGTGTAACTTACATTTGGTTGAACAACGAGGAGAACGCCAGCGCATACCACTAAGTCATTTTGGATGCAGCCTTAGTGGTATGCGCTGTCGTTCTCCTCGCTGTTCAACCAAAAGTATGGTGTAGATCCATAGGGCCGTTTCTAGGGATAACGACATAAACAGAGAGATGGGGTGATACTGGAGTCTGGGAATGTCAGTATTACTGGCACAGGTGCAGCACTCTTTTATGAGGTGCTGCTTATGGCTGCATTGGTGAAGGTAGAGACATTATGGTTCTGCTTATTATTTGAATGGGGTCATAATCTAATAGTGGTATTTTAAATAGAAAAACATTTATAGACAAAATCAATATGAAAATTGTTATAGCAGGGGATTTCTTTCATTTAGTGTTGCTGTAAGTCAAGAAATGCATAATTGCAAATTCTCACCACTCCTGCATTTTGCCAGATAGCACACACACACACACACACACACACGCACGCACGCACGCACGCACGCACGCACACACACGCACGCACGCACGCACGCACGCACGCACACACACACACACACACACACACACACACACACATTCTGTACACACACACACAAACACACACACACACACACACTGTACACACATACGCACACACACTGCGCGCACACACACTCACTGTACACACACTGTACACACACACACGCTGTACACACACACTGTACACACACACGCTGTACACACACACTGTACACACACACGCATGCACGCACTCACACACACACACACGCACACACACACAGAGCTTCTCAACAATTCACACTAGATTGTCCTAGAGTGTAATAATGACATTGTGAGTCCCTCTGGAGTCATTTAGGAGGACACAAGTGCTTCAATGTCCATTGTAAAGTCATTACAGACATATGTAAATTATAGGAAAGTAAATGCTTTTCATAATCTGGTCCTGTTTTCTTGCAGTCCAGATGCTCCATGACAGTATTGATTGTGTTAATTATCACTTTAAACTTTGGGAGGAAGGATATAGATATCCACATGTATTATTATGCTTACCTGAAAAAGTTATAGGTAAGCAGTAACTTCCTTTTAAGATAAGTCAAGTATCCAAAATTGGCTTTTGTCTTCCCAGTATTGCATACCTTTTTTAGCCATGGTGTAGTGTATAAACCTGATATTTTAATAACACAGATAAAGTACAAAGTATTGAAAGCTGTCAGAACATTCTTTTCAAAGAACACACATTTTGTACCATTATGTGTTTGCATAATTCAGTAAAGATTGGTTAAAGTGATGAAGATCTGTAAAAATCCCCTGGCTATAGTAAAAGTTTAATACAGATGGTACCTTCAAGATTTACTATATATTACAATAAGCTGTAACCATTTATCAAGCGAGCTGCCAATACTGGTTCTAAGTATGTTTGATCTATTTCTCCAATAATATACCCATTTGGAATCTTCCACTGGGTATGCTTGAAGTGTAGTGTTCTGTTACTATTCCAGGAATGTTATGATGCACATTAAATGTATCTTTACCTTTCCATATTTTATTTTCATTATTTGCTTATTCAGTAATTGAACGGGCAGCAGTTGCATTGTACGATATTCTTAATCTATATAGCGGTTTAAAAAAAAGTTTACAAAAAAAACCGAAAAAGAAAAAAAAGAAAAGGGAACATCAGTAACTGTACTATATAGAGGCATGACTAAATTCAAGTAAACAAAGTAACCTGCCACAATAGTTACACGTCACATTTTTAAATCTACTTTTCATTCATTAGCATACCTAAAATTATGAGTTAAAGTCATTGAAAACATTTATTGATGACACTGAGTTGATTTTTTTTCTGTTAAAAAATATTTTCTACTGGAAGTGGACACTTTTGACATTGTTGTGGTGTGTGTGTGTGTAGGGGGCAAAATCTCCTTTAAGACCACCATTGGTACACCTTAGACATAATCTACAGTAGTTAGGTGTGATTTACGAGTCAAGTGTGACAGCTTTGTTAGAGGCAGTGGTGGGAAATATTAGGCTATGCCACCTAATTTGGAAGGCTTCATTAGATACAGCACCTGGCCTTGGTGGTGTAATCAGTTGCCTGAGAAAGTTACAGCAATTTCTCAGTGCTGTCATTAAAGTATAAAAAAGATGAAGATGACATAGAGTGTCCATTAAAGCTAGTCAGAAGGGGGAGTTGAGGTAGGGGGATTTAGCCTTATTTGTTGGGATTAGGCATAAGGTTAGGCATCAGGTAGGGTGTTTTGGCAGGAAGGTAATTTGTGTTAAGGGAGGAGGGGGATGTTAGATATTAGAATGGTCTGGGGGGGAGGGTTGTCAATGGGAAGGTCAAGACTAGGCAGCACGGTGGCGTAGTGGTTAGCTCTATCGCCTGGAAGCGCTGGGTCCCTGGTTCGAATCCCAGCCAGGGCACTATCTGTAAAGAGTTTGTATGTTGTCTGTGTGGGTTTCCTCCGAGCACTCCGGTTTCCTCCCACATTCCAAAAACATATGGATAAGTTAATTGGCTCCCCCTAAAATGGGCCCTAGACTACAGTACTTACACTACATAATATAGACATATGGCAATGGTAGGGATTAGATTGTGAGCTCCTTTGAGAGACAGTTAGTGACAAGACAATATATATATACACTGTACAGCGCTGCATAATATATCGGCGCTATTTAAATACTGAATAATAATATTAATCAGGAAGAAGGTTGTTAGGATTCAGTATCAGTACTCACTGTTGACAGTTGAAATGACCCTGGCACTTTATGCGATAGTCATTAGTGTTGATCAAACACCCAGATATTCGGGCACGGGTCGGCTCGGCCAAACATAGTCCGGATGTTCGGGATATTTGGCTGAACACCAAGCCTAATTGAAGTCAATGGAGACCCGAGCATGCCTGGCATTTACACATAGATCTTAGGCTCAGAATAAAAGCAGGGACTCAGAGCAGAGCAGTGCACCAATAATACTTGACTGCCAATAAAACAAATAAAACTCGCATAAAAAGGCATACTTGTATGGGGAAAAACTGCACGCTTAAGGCCAATGCAGTTTATCGCCATGCATTTATAAATTTTATACAAATGAGACTGAAAAGCAGTCACCATGCATTGATAAATATAATCGAAATGAGATATTCCTGAAAAGCAGTCCTACCAATGGGACCGGCAACGCTAACCCAGCACACATGATGGAAGAGGAGGTACAGGAGAACAAGCCCTGCTTTGTGACACAACCTAGGCATTGCAGGAGGACAAACTGCAGTCTTAAAGCAATGGGCACAACTGTTCCCAGCTGGCACTGAAAATACTGTTTTTTTTCAACAATAAGCAACAGTAAAATTCAATAAACTGTGTTTTTTATGGGCACAACTGTTCCCAGCTGGCACTGAAAGTACTGTTTTTTTTAAACAATAAGCAACAGTAAAATTCAATAAACTGTGTTTTTTTATGGGCACAACTGTTGCCAGCTGGCACTGAAAGTACTAGTTTTTTTTTCAACAATAAGCAACAGTAATATTCAATAAACAGTGTTTTTTATGGGCACAACTGTTCCCAGCTGGCACTGAAACAGGGACCAAATATGATGGGCACGGTGGCTGCTGGCAGTGCCTGCTTGCAGTGGGCTGGCAGTGCCTGCTGGCAGTGGTGAGTCAGGGGCACTGTGGTTGCTGCCAATGCCTGGAACTGGTGAGGCAGGGGATCTGTGGCTGCTGCTGGCAGTGGATGAGGCTGGGGCTCTGTGGCTGCTGCTGGCAGTGGTGAGGCTGGGACACTGTGGCTGCTGCTGGCAGTGGTGGTGAGGCTGGGGCACTGTGGCTGGCCTGGCTAGCAGTGCTGGCACCTAACCGCTAGCTCTGTCTCCTACCTACCCCAAGCTAAACCCCCATGTGAATGGCGGAGCCAGCGTTCGTTCGGGTATTTATATACCCGAACCATGTGACCCGCTCGGCTATTCACAGCTATGGTCACAGCCAGCTAAGCTGTGTGACCATAGCTGTGGAAAAAGCAAAGTCGACGCTTATTGGCTGCCTGCAAAGGCGCCAATAAGCGAGGGGAGGAGACCGAACAGCGTGGCCGAGCACTGTTCGATCAACGCTAGTCATTGGGGATCTTAAAGATCCAATCCACCGTGATGTTTGTTGTCACCACACATTGCAAATTGTTGTTTGCCTAATCGTGCACACATACCCATGTTGCAAGACCATGGAATTGATCGATCGGCGTGCAAAAAAATTGTCAGTTACGGGAAATATCATTTAAAAAATTGTGATGTGGGTACATAGCCTAAATCTGTATCCTCAGCACCAATCTAACTTAGCCCCTATCCACAAAATTTATGATAAAGAAGCCACTCAGTACAGCTGATGCATGTATATATATATATATATATATATATATATATATATATATATATATATATAGCTACAGGAGTCTTGTTTTCAACACAATAACTGAGGCCTCTTCTTACTAAGATGTGAGATGACATACTTAGATATTTAGAGCTGTGTCTGGAGTTTAGCTTTAAAGCTTTCTGTAAAGAAAGATTTAAAAGAGCAGTTATCCTTTAGTTATATCAAGGTGACAGAGCAGGAAAGATTCAAGGTGTAGAATTCATTGATTTCAGCACCAGATAATGACCGGGATGCACCTTTCCCTTCCTGGAGCTAAAACCGGACTCAGAGATTCATGGCTAGTAAAACAAAGGTCATTGAATCTCAAAGGAAACACCAATCTTGATTGGCACTCCCATTAAACTCTACTCTGCTTACTAACTTATCCAGATTTTTGTAAAATGACAGTTTTACTTTCTGCCTGTCTTTGGGTAATAACAATTTGTAAAATTGCTCATACATAATTGATATATGTGATTCCTTAGCTACACGATTTAAACTTAAAGTGTTAAAACATACCACATTAATCTGATGTTTTCTAAATCACGCTGATTAAATTTAGAGCACTTGAATGCTATGTTTTTCATACAAAATTACTTTTCTATTCTACAATGAAAACAGGACTTGTAGAGAAACAGACCATATTTCTTAAAAAAAAAGCCATACACAGAATGTATTAATTATTATTGCCATACTTACACATCTATTAATTTAAATGCACAATAGCATTGACTCTGCAATTTTTTTTTTATTATTATGTTTTAGTATTTATATATCGCTGACATCTTCCGTTGCAATTTTACAGGGTGTACTGTATAGTCTTGTCACTAACTTAAGGAAAAGCATTTTGTATGTTTAGATCAGATGTACATACCTATCCTGTTTGCGATCATTTGTTTGGTTTAATTGGTAGGTAGGAAGAAGTATAAAAAACGTAAACCAATCATATTTCTGCTTTCAGTAATCTGACAGCTAATGTTTTGCTATTGATTATTCAGCATTGCACTTCATCATATTTGTTTAATTGTTTCATCAGTAAGTGAAAGTTTGTAGAACTTGCAACATAATAAATAATAATTAAAGTATTAAGTCAGCATTTGCAGATGTCATTTATCATACAAGGTAAAATTCCATACGTTTGTACTGGATGTCACAGACGAATATGTGCCTCATCAGCAGCAAAATACCCAATAAAGTAGAAAGAGACACTACAAAACTTAGGCAACAGCACAGACTAGTGGATTGCGAGGATACATCAGTTCTAGATATATGGACTTTTGAACATGCAATAAAATGTTTCTGGTTTAGACTATCAATATGTTTACAAAATGTATATTAAATATGCTTTGGTGTAATTATTTTCTGCTTTTTTTTTCTAAGATGTAAAACATTATTTTTCCAGCGTGAAACTTAATTAAAAAATAATGTAAAAATAAATGCTTCCATTATTATACACTTATTTTAACTGCTATGAGATACATTTTCCTAGTGACACACTATGGTGTGTGATTACAAATTACACTGTAAATCAAGTAAAATTGTGTAATATAAACACAACTCTCAGACTAATATGTGTACTCTTTGTTAAAGATCAAGTATCCACTTCTTAATGATTAAAATATCTGCCTGTATTTCACACATATTATTCCAACACTGTATTTCCATCATTACCTGACTTAGAATCCTATGAGAAAGGTTGCTTATTTATTAATCACTCATCATCATATATTATGACACATTTGTTTCAGGCAGCCAGAAAAATCAAATAGCAGCAGATAAGATATAAAATATAGTATTGCCTATAGGGACCAACCATATATTTAATAATTTTCTAGCATTAGGAAACTAACATCTGAGAATGGATTTCTGTAGGCAGAAACAGTTATAGTAATGTCCTAAAACAGCTACAGGATGATAAAATGCAATTCTGAAGCATAGAATTTTAAAGTATCATTAATGAGCACAGGTCTTTCCAAATAACACCCAACTTTGCTCAAAAATTTTCACTTTAGATTTGTGTAAAATAGAATATGTATTACAATGGTTTTAAAAGTTTTGCTGCTGTCAGTTAGCTCCTTGTGGAGAATGCTCTCACTTTCTGAAAAATGGGTTATTATTTTTAAAACGTATATAGACAGAAAGAAACTTGTGTTATTAAATATCATGAGGAAGTGGTACAGTTTCTCTCAACCTTCTAGTGTTGTCACCCACATCTTTCCATGGTAACACAATAAAAAAAAAAAAAAAAAAAAAAGAAAAAAGTTGAGTGTCTGGTGTCACCGGGACAGGAAGCAAAGGCAGTACTCCCCAATGGGTACCGAGACAAGAGTACTTGTGCTTCTCTATAACTACAGCAGTGTATGAACTTCCGCTGCAAACTTTATTTTAATGATATACACATCTGGCTGATCATGGAGATCCTGGCTTCAGCATCTAGAAAGTTACTGTCCTTAAAATAATTTGACATAAAACGTGACACTGTGTCTAGCAAATGCTAATTTTAAAAAATAATCTGCATGGATCTTGTTTCTGTTTGGAATTCCTGGTTTTTGAGTGCAGGCAATAACCATACCCATGCTCTAGCTCCTAGGTTCTCAACATGCGGTACGCGTACCCCAGGGGGTACTTCTTAGGGTTCCAGGGGGTACTCAGGCTTGATATACTTAACCAAGTATAACAAATTTAGAGATTTAGAAAATTATAATTCTTATTTAAACAACACCAAATTAGTATTTTAGCTAATTAAAAGCAATAATAAATGCTTGCACATTGTTTAGAACCAATTATCATGTACTATGATTAAATATATATTTGTCAAGGGGTACTTGTGATCATGTTTACTATGCTAGGGGGTACTCAATGAGTACAGGGTTTTAAAAGGGGTACACACTTATAAAATGTTGAGAAACACTGCTCTAGCTCACCCACCGATTCATATTCCAGCTTATGAATTAAAGGGGAACTTCAGCCTAAACAAACATACTGTCATTAAGTTACATTAGTTATGTTAATTAAGATAGATAGGTAATATATTCTCTTACCCACCCTGTTTTAAAAGAACAGGCAAATGTTTGGGAATTCATGGGGGCAGACATCTTTTTCATGGGGCAGCCATCTTTTTGGTTGAAAGGAGGTGACGGGGGCATGAGACACAGTTCCAACTGTCCTGTGGCCTGATCACCCCTCAGAGCATACTTTGCACAGCATCAGGGGAAAAATACCCGGGCAGTTTTCTTCCGTGCAGCTAAAAATGAGGCTTGGGTAAGAAAAACAGTTCTGATGCTGTGAAACTGTTAAAGAAACACCAGGCCTTTTTAGTGCTGCTGAGTAGATTTTTAGTCTGGAGGTTCACGTTAAAGCAGAGGCTGGTAGTCAGGTGAAGGGGTGGGAATTTGATTATATTGGGCATAACCCAGCACCCACAAACCTGACTATAAACCAGTCTCTGCTCCAATGCAATAACTGATGTATGGTCAAGTGGGTTAGTGCTATGGTTATACTCAGAAATGTGATGTATGCATGTTCCAGGCTATTGCTTTATCTCTAATTGCTCATGGCAGACTTGTTGATTACACTGAAGAATGCGTGGCAAGGTTTGCTCATAATGCAGCTTTTTTTCTTAGTGGACACTGTCAAGTTTGAAATTGGCTTACTTACGTCTGCTGTAAAATGAAACATTTAGGGCCCAATCCAAATCACCTTTTCTCTTAAGTTATCTCCTAGGAGATAATGTTTCATCTTAAAACTTTATTTGGTTCCAGGGCCAACATTTTCCGCCACTGGGGGAGTAAATGCAGGGTATGTAGAGTAAGCAGCAGGGAGCTTTTACAGTTACCTGTCCAGACGGCTGGATCTGCTTCTTCTTCCTCCACCGCGGTGGCAATGTAATCCCATCATGTCTTCTCGGTTCACATGATATGGCATATGATCAGGATCCAGGAAACCATGTCATTGTTACAGCGCCTTCCAGTGGTGGAAAATGGGTGATGAAAGAGTCTCTTCCATCACCACTCTTCCACCACTGGCTGGCTCTGTAATGCTGACATGGTCTCCTGTATCCCGCTCACATGTCATATCATGTGATCGGAAGTGAACTGGACCCAGATGACCTGCCAGAAATTCAGAGCCGCTGGAGGAGGAAAAGAAGAATCCGCCTGAAACAGGTAACTATAACTGTTCACTGCTACTGCAACCCGTTCGTTTGGCTGCACGAGGCAGAGGTTTAGAATACACAGCAGCTTTCAAATGAAGCATTTCATTTGAAGCTGCAAATAGGTTAACAATTACTGGTTAAACTTAATGTTGACCAAAAGGTTTATGCACATTTAATGGTAACATACAGCCTTTGTAAAAGTTAAAGCTCTCTGTGAATATCTTCAGTAACAATATCTCATGCTGTAAATGACTCTCTCACAAAGTATATTTGCTGTATGTTGTAAATCTTGCAGATAATTAGTAGACCTTGAAATCCTGACATATCTAT
Source organism: Hyperolius riggenbachi (assembly GCF_040937935.1). Taxonomy (NCBI): domain Eukaryota; kingdom Metazoa; phylum Chordata; class Amphibia; order Anura; family Hyperoliidae; genus Hyperolius; species Hyperolius riggenbachi. The sequence goes on from NC_090646.1 coordinate 403,110,567, forward strand.
ATCACCTTCCTTATTAAATTATGTCATCACCTGGTGACTAGTTAAATGCTGATGAAACACTGGATGGCTCAGATGGAAGATCAAATGTTTCTTTGTATCTGGTATAATCAGTCAGTCTCATCCATGAATGAGGCCAGGCAGCCTGCACTCAATCTGTGCTTAGTCTGTCAACAGAATACCATTTGAGTATCATATGTCAGGAAGGAGTATCCAAATGGGCTAGAAATAGCCTGAGTGCCATAAACTTATACATTATGTCAGATGCAATCAGCCTTATCACTTTAGAGAAAAAATCTATAAGAAATGCCTTCTTGTTTGCAAAAAATCTTTTTAGTGAACAGACTCGCAGCATGTGTTCTATGAAGATCATTTACACAGAAAAGCTTATTTAATAAAGCAAAAGCTTAATAAAACTATTTGACTAGCTCAGAAGGCTAGTCAAATAGTTTTCAAACAGCAGACTGATAAGACTTATTCTGATCTTACACATTTACAATTAGCTGCCAATACTGCATATCCTTCCTTCTCTAAACTGCAAAACTAAAAAAGTAATCATGGCACCTGCTTGCGCCTGGCAATGTTGGTGCCCCATAGACAATAATATTAATATTGTAATTACTGGTGCCAGCTATGTAATTATGGTGAGTTATAGAATTTCAATATTTACTACATTCAGCATATAAAAATACATTTCAATTTTGCCGTGTGCCAATTGGGACTAGTTAATGTTGTGCATACATGGGGAGGGTTCCTGTTAGGTCATAGGTAGAGAAAGGTTAGTGTTAGAGATAGATAGTGGAGGTTTCCTGTTAGGCATAGGTAGAGGAGAGTTAGTGTTAGGCATAGATAGTGGAGGGTTCCTGTTAGGCATAGGTTGGAGAGGGTTAGTGTCAGGCATAGTTAGGGGAGGGTTCCTGTTAGGGATAGGTAGGGGAGGGTTAGTGTCAGGCATAGTTAGGGGAGGGTTCCTGTTAGGCATAGGTAGGGGAGGGTTAGTGTTAGGCATAGATAGGAGAGCATTCCTGTTAGGCATAGGTAGAGAAGGGTTAGTGTTAGAGATAGATAGTGGAGGTTTTCTGTTAGGCATAGGTAGGGGAGAGTTAGTGTTAGGCATAGATAGTGGAGGGTTCCTGTTAGGCATAGGTAAGGGAGGGTTAGTGTTAGGCATAGATAGGGGAGCATTCCTGTTAGGCATAGGTAGAGAAGGGTTAGTGTTAGAGATAGATAGTGGAGGTTTTCTGTTAGGCATAGGTAGGGGAGAGTTAGTGTTAGGCATAGATAGTGGAGGGTTCCTGTTAGGCATAGATTGGAGAGGGTTAGTGTCAGGCATAGTTAGGGGAGGGTTCCTGTTAGGCATAGGTAGGGGAGGGTTAGTGTTAGGCATAGATAGGAGAGCATTCCTGTTAGGCATAGGTAGAGAAGGGTTAGTGTTAGAGATAGATAGTGGAGGTTTTCTGTTAGGCATATGTAGGGGAGAGTTAGTGTTAGGCATAGATAGTGGAGGGTTCCTGTTAGGCATAGGTAGGAGAGGGTTAGTGTCAGGCATAGTTAGGGGAGGGTTCCTGTAAGGCATAGGTAGGTAGGGGAGGGTACATGTGAGAATTAGGCTATGATAGGCAAAGGTACAATATCGATAACCATTCTGAAATGTTCCACATTCAGCACACAAAACCACATTTTCGTTTCACCATGCACCATCATTTATTTTACTTCAATCAGCACACAACATTAAATTTCAGTTTCGTTGTGTGCCATCATTTCTAGGCTCTGTTTTTATATGTGCATCAGTACATCATCAATGTTTTGTATATAAACATCTCCAAGCAAACATTGGAGGCTTCTTTGTTGCAAGTGATTTGCACACGTACTTGGATTATATGCATTACAATCGAATCTCTTACACCTAGGCACATGTGGGGATGCTACTGCAGTTTTCAAAATTTTATGATTAAGAGTAAAATCCACTAAGAATTTTTACCTCAAATGCAGTTTTACTGTTCTATATTCTATTACATGACAGTGAAGAGTATTGTGACACAGTGCTTCATCTTCATTCATTCCAAGTCATCTTTCTAGTGTTATCATGTCTAGACGTACCACGGTAGTCATAGCTATCTTGGTTAGAAGGAGCGAAAATAACCACATGACTACAAGACCATTAGTAATTTAATCTATAGGCCCAGTCACACTAGTGCATTATTTATTGATAAGTGAAGGGGGGGGGGGGGCGGTGCTCAAATGTAAAAAAGGGGCCCTAGTTCAATTGTGATAAATTAAGTAGTCTCTAAACTCTAAACTGGTTATGCCAGCCTGCATGGGTTACAAGGGGTTAAAGAGGCTTTGAAGAGGGACCCCATGTAATTTTTTTTTATATTAATTTTATCACCGCAAACCATAAGTATATTTTCCAGGGAACCTTATACAGCACTATTGCAGCTGTACAGTGAGCATTGGTCAAAGCGTCGCCCGTTCCGCCAGGCTTCCAGGTGGTCATTTTGTACTAAGTACTGACCACCCGGAAACTCTTGCATGGAATTCACTACTCCTTCTTTTGATATATGTACATTTTCACTACCAGTAGATACACATTATCTGTCATTTAACGGCATTTAAAAAATTTTTTTCTTATTGTAACCTTAAAATCATTTTTTTTTTAATAAATATTTTTTCCCCCCTTGTTTCAACTTTTTTTTCCTTAACATACCTAGCAAATCTGGTAATTCTAGGTATAGGGGAATCTGGTAATTCTAGCATGTATTGGGGCTTAGCTATTAACCGCTTAAATCAGCCTTATTCTTCACTTAATTTCCATCCTGAAAATTGCAGGTTAATTTGTGGAAATGTGTAAAGTTGAAAATTAATGCAAATTTATGCCATTATCGCAAAAAATTGTAGTGAGTGAGACCGGCACAATTCTAAACGAGACCTTAGCATAGGTCTCCATTATAAAACAGGAATACATGGTACTGGAAATGTGTCTAGAAAATAATAGCTTTTGTTGGAGTCCTACTTTAGGTAAGAGCCAACCCAGCGCTGATTCTTAACAGAGGGTGAAAAATTACATTTCACATCGTCAAGGTAAATGATTATTTTCTCATTTGGTCACTGAAGAACTGAATAGGAAATTATAGTCTTATACAAGGTTGGGGGGGAGGGGGTTGTCGTGGCCCCCTAAGACAAAAAAGGTATAGGAGACAAAAACGTGAGCCCGATGGTGCAGTACGTTAAGATAGAAAGATATGAAGATATGAAATCAAAATACTACTCACAAAGGCAAGGGGCAACCGACCACAGGAAGCAGGTGGAGACAATAAACTCGACTCCACTCAGGGTGGTCCAGCCGGACCTCGATGCGGTCACTCTCTATGGTTATAGCTATGCTACTGTTTTTTGTCCAGTTGGCACTGTGATTGGCCTGAGGAAGTGGGCTCAGGCCCGCAAAATGCGTTGCCCTTGCTAAATAAAATTATTTGTTAAAACAAGAACTTTGTTATAGAGGTCAGCCACCTCATTTTTTCATTTTAAACTGGTTTACCAGGGGGCCTCTTTCCCCAAATTGTGTGTCTCTTTATACACTTCTGATGCCCCTTGGCTTACCTCGCACTGAAGGAAACTGTATTAGGATTGGCTTTTTCCTACCAACTGCTATTTTTATGTCCCAGTGCATTTTTGGTGTCAATAGCTTGCCTAGCTTGCCTAGCAGCCCTAGCATAAGTCGATTTTCTATTGCTAAAGAGTTCAATATCTGTCAGCACAGACAGTACCAATAAAGATAGGATGTATACCTGCAACTTAACTCTATGTTAATAACATTTGTAGATAGTTGTAATGATACTTGTTACTTGGGAAACTTTATCTAGCCAATTGGGAAATAGGGAAATAAAAACAATTTCAAAATCATCAACTAAAGTACTGTAGAAAAACCTAATAAGCAAATATTTGCTCAGGGCAGCAACACAATACCTGCAGATCTTTACAAATGAATTTAAAATAGATCTTAGTAATTTTACAATAACAGCAACATATACAACATAACATTGAAAATATTGTTTTTTAATTACACTTATCAATACAGACAACATTTTCCTTTTAAGTTTTCTTGTTAAGATTTTAAAGGAACCTGAAGTGAGAGAGGTTTGGGGGCTACCATAGGATGTAGAGGGTGTCATATTTATTTCCTTTTAAACAATACTAGTTGCCTAATAGTCCTGCTGATTGCTTTGGTTGCAGTAGTGTCTGGATCACACACATGAAACAAGCATGCAACTAAACCAGTCTGACTATTCAGAAACACCTGATCTGCATGCTTGTTTGGCTAAAAGTATTATGCAGGGTACACACGTTACGTTTTTTCCGTGCGATTTTACGACCAAATCTTTTTTTCGGCACGATTTCACATTTGATTCTGCGCTCGATTCTCCTATCTTCATTCGTTCGTCTTATCTTTTTCCATTCACCGCTATAAGAAATCGAGCACGGAAATGATCAGGAGCAATATCGGACATGACAGATTTTATCTATCAGATCCATCTTTCGTACGGAAAATCGTACCGTGTGTACCCAGCTTTAGAGGCAGAGGGTCAGCAGGACAGCCAGACAATTTGCATTGCTTAAAAGAAAATAAATATGCCAGCCTCCATATCCCTCTTATTTTAGTTTCCTTTTAAGTTAATTTCAATGTAGGTGTGTAGGACATGCTTGCTTTTATACTGTATACTAGCATCTAGGTATTGCGAATCAATACACTATACACAAAATTACTTTTTTGTTATGACCGGTGAGATGCAGGCATACACAGTTGCTGAGCGCATCACAAATAATAGATGCACTACTTGAAGTGCACAATATACTGAGAAAATGTCAGCGAGTATTGACACCCCTGTTCTGAGGCAGCTGAGGTGAGAGGTTTTGGAGACTTTTAAATGTAAGCAGCGCTGTCAATTTTTATATTTCTTTTTGTGGTTCCTGCTACATTCCTGCTACATTTTTGCAGATTTATTTTGTAATTTGTAGATATTTTGGTGTTGTTCTGTTTCTTACTGTAGAACCACCTATGTGACTAGCACCGTTGTATCTGCTAATCATTACTACAGTGCCTTGTAAATTAGCGAAGTTAGTAAGCACAGCTTTTATCATACAGTACTGTGTTTTTACAATACATATTCGGCTTATAACTGAGATGCAGCTGTAAAGAAACAAAGAAAGGAAGTGCACTGGTCTGTTTGTCTGCATACGTATGTACTTTGTACACATATTTTAAATGCACATAAAAAGGCATAAACATAATCTCTGCATTTAGCTGCAGTAAAAAAATGCAATCAGGAGGTGCATGGTGAACTGGATTTTTTTTACAGGGACTGAAATTAGCAGGTGCTGAATCAGAACTTGTCATTTTTAGTAATAAATTCAGGTGTCCCTTAATTAATCATTAGCTTTCCAAATCTGATTAGCACTGACCAAAGTTCTAGTTCAGGTCCTGCTATTTTGAGTGTTGCCAAACAAAAAAAACCTGCTAAATCTCCTTAACTGAATCTGCTTCAGTACATCATGTAGTTATACGGGGTTGATCAAGTGGCCTTGAAGAAAAAGACACAAAAGAAGGGCAGGTGCATAATATTGTGTAGTATGTCTGGAAAGTAACCAGATACACTAAAAGTAAATGAGGTACTCACAAACTCGAGTTACTAGACAGCAACCACCTTCCCCGTGTGTGGGAAAACCCTTCTTGAATTTGGGTAGTTTGAAGGTCCTTCTGTGGAATGTATGCTCTCTTTAAAAACAGGTCAGGACCACAATCTCGTCCCTCAGACAGAGGGTGACACATTAGTAAAAACAGGATAAGAGATGCTCAATGGATTATTTACGCTTATGTGGATACTATAGTATAAAATCAAATGGTGGATTACTTCAAGAAAGATGTCTAAGCTTGTGTTCACAAACAGTTGCTTATTTGCACAATAAAAGCTAATGTGTTAGTGAAAAACACCTACTGTATCAGGTCAATGCTGTGCCTAAAGGGGCATACACACGCCATACTGTAGCAAATGATGGGTCCGTCAGACCCTCCCGCTGGGCGGACGTTCTGCCGACAGTAGCACACGTATACACGTATACAGGCTGTCGGCAGACTGATAAGACTGTTTCTGACAGATCCGCTGAGTGGATCTCAGGTCAGTACTGTGTCTAAAGCTGCTAACTATTGGAGACAGGAGAGCTATCTCAAGGTGCTTTAGATTCCATTGGATAGCAGCTTTAGGCACAGTATTAACCTTTAGCTCACAAAACACATTATTAACACATCAAATCAAGAGGGTAATCCACCTCTTGATTTTATACTATAGTATCCATATAAGTCTAAATACTCCATTGGGCGCCTCTTATTTGGTTTTTACTATCACATAGTAAAGTGTCACAAGGTGCAGATAGAGAGGAGAGAGGCACACATACTTCAGACCTGCTTATTAAGAGTGGCAATCTGAGATAACATTTTCAACATTACCTTTCAGGTCCACTCAGGGTCCCCTTTCTCAAGGATCAGACAGTACTCCAATATCTTGCACAGAAGTGGCACATGATAACTAGATCTCCATCATGTACTATTAATGAGAAAATGCCACTGCAAAAGTGACAAATGGTATTTGTTTTCAAAAACAGAATTTGTTCTCACTGTTTCTTCTCACTGCATGTGCATTTGTATTATAGCGGAAAACACAATATACCGGTTCACCTTTTACCTTGTTTAAATCTTCATTTTTACACTTTATAGATGTGGTGATTGTCACAAAAAACAGATATATAATATTTTTTTCAGAAGTGCCTAGTAATCTAAATAAAAACTATATCCAACTTTGTGTTACTTTAATAAACATGCCGGTAAGAATAATATGGATAAGCCAGAAGATTTATCAGCAAATTTGTGGAGACCGGCAGCATGTTTGCCACATTGTAAATTATCCCCATATCCCAGTGGACCAGAATCAAGGGGAAAAAAACACTGACTCATGTGAGATAACTCAGGGCAACCGGCTAAACATGTCCTGCCTCCCGCTCCCCCCCCCCCCATGCAGAATACCGCAGGGAGTGCTTTGATATTTACCTGATCCGGATGCTGGATCGAGTCTCCTCTTTCCTCATGAAGTTGCGCTGTTGGTTACCTACACCAACCTTTGGGTCAGCATACATGGAGGATGACCACATGTAGTGTCACTCTGTGGTAAAGAGGAGACATGAGCCAGTGTTCCGTATCAGGTAATTATCAAAGTGCTCCCTGCGCTATTCTGGATTTGAGGGCTAGAGGGCTTGGAGAAGCAGAACAGTACACAATACACATCACTAGTGCGTACTGTAAACAACAATAAAGTGGTGAGGAAAGGTTAAAATTTGGAAAGAAAATCTAAATAGAAAAGTAGAAAGGGTAGCCTCAGCCATTTCTACTCTCAGCATCAATTTCATGACTGTCTTAATTTTTTTTAAATTGACAAATATTGGTAAGTTAACAAAAAGGAAATTTTGTAATATAATGAATAACTCTAATAGATACGAGTAGATTTTTTATTATTTGATTCACATAGTTGATAAATTCAGTTTTTGCAAACTGGAATTTACATCCAAAAGAGAAAAAATACATTTCTATAATGTTGTTAAAAATATTGATTTCATAGTGGAACACCCTCAACAAAAGTGAGCTGAAGAAATAGCTGTAACCAGAAAAGTAGATGTTAAACAGTAAATTTACTACATTATTTTCTTTAATTAGCTTCAAGAAAGCAGTGACAGGATGGTGAAGTAACTTAAGTCAATGCTTCATTTACACCCAGGAGGCATGCCAAAGGCAATGTAAAGCTGTGTCTCTTAATATAATATACCTTTTCTACGTAATGTCATCAGTTCTTGTACTTACCTACTTTTCCTTTTCAGCAATCAGTTGTTCTAGTTAATAACCCCTACCTTTTAATTATTAGCACATTTATATAATCACAATTACATTTGTCTTGCAAACAGTGAATTCACTGTATCTATCTAATAATCTGTTCATTAAAAAGTGAACATTCATGTTATAAAGTATTTATGTGCCTGCACATGAACTGCATTATACATTGTGCACTATTTATATTTTTCAGGAAAATCTTCAGAGTGGTCAAAAGAATTTAACCTCCCAGTCGTTTGCCTCATCTCTTGGTAAGGTTTTAATGATGTTATTTTCTATTATGCAGCTTAAGTGTTGGATTTGAATTATTATTATTTATTGTATTTATAAAGCGCTAACATAATACACAATGCTGAACAATAGATAAATATGGAGACAGACAATAAGGTACAAGATCATGCAATGGAGTTAAAGTCTTAGTGGATACATAATACAAGTCCAAGTCAGTCCACAGGAAGAGCAACTGGTAGGGTTGCATGATCAAGATAGATACACGAGGGGTAGGACCCTGTCAGAGGCTCAGGACCAGATTTACCAGCACTGTAGGCGCCTGATGATGAAAAGTCGGTTCACTCCCCCTCTCCGAGCAGAATGTAAATGAGAGGTTACTCACCCGGGTCTCTGCATTACAATGACTATATCTCATTTTAGTCAGGAGGCACCACTAGCTACCTAATACTAAGGGGCACCTGTATCTATGACGGGCAGGAGAAGTAAGGGAGAAGTGACAGCTGGGCCAGCCAGCACACTTCTGGTGTGGTTCGGCGGGTGTTTGTAGGTCCATGGAGGGTGAAGTATAGGGTGCCAGGACATCTGTGCCTATCGGCTCCTGTGATGTAAATCCGGGCCTGCAGAGGCTTACAATCTATGAGTGCCTAATACCCATCTGAAATGACGTTAAAACGCATTTGTCTGTGTCATAACTATTTATATAATGTATTTATTTTCCCTTTTTTATATGCTTTATTGTACTACTTTTTTGATGTACAAACTACATAATTATATGATTTAAAAAGTTTTTAATTTAAAAAAGTGCTATTCTCAAAGTGGTAATTCATTCATGATCTTTGTCCCTTAGTGACTGGAGTGGCTTAGGTGAATAGATTGTTTAAATGCAAGATTTATGTAAAGCAGAACTTTGGTCAGTAAAGCAATTCCATATATTCAGGGCAAAGCACATACATACAGTATATAGGATGACCCTGGCTTTGATGTTTTCCAATATTATATATGAAGCATAGAAAGTTTGGTCCCAAGACTAGATAGTTCAGAATCAGCCACATAATCAATGTAAATCTAGTGTGCTTTTATGATCATGGTTAAAATGCTCTTGTTCTTTGGACTGGTATTTGCATATTCTACAAAGGTAATGAGGTTCTTATCTTTTTAGAATATAGTCTCTGGCATGATCAAAGTCATTAAATGAATACTGAATTAGTAATTCTGATTGTTTTGCTAATGACTTGTATTAAAGATTTTGTTTAATGATAGCAACAGCAGTAGGCAAGTTCATTTTTCTAATCATGCTGGCGCAAAGTCATTATTCAATCCCCCTCACTTGACCTACATATAATACCAAGGATTTTTTAATAGTAACACAGTCTGCTGAACTGGAGAGTTTTAGTACGGGCTGCTGATGGTTCTTGATGAGGTGTCATATTCTGTCCAGGTGTTTCTTTGTCTCCTACGTTTTAGGTAGCCAATTTATATTATCACCTTTTTTTCATGAAAAAAGTATGTGAACATTTAAAGGTGTTCCTCAGTGGCATAAGCATCTGATCATAAACGGTTTACCAGTTACTCTTCCCTTTGGTTCAGTAATGGGGTAGTCTACTAGTAGCCATATTTTGACCACATTTCTTGAAAAGCATAGAAGTTAAATGCTTTAATTCTCTACAGATGTAAGAGACACTCCCGAAAAGATGAAATAGATTCAAAAGATCAAATGCACAGCTGGAAAAACTTTTTTAAATCTACTTTTCAAAGCAATGTACTGTATATACATCTTTTGATAATCCAATCATGTAATAACCCCACTCCATTGCAGGGCTCAGCATGGTTAGCTTGGCACATACACTGAAAATGGGCATCCAGTAATTTGCAAGCCCAGTGAAGCCATTAGTAGAACATTGGTAATAATAGTAATATTGTACTATTGGGTGCAGGGGCGCCTTAAGGCATAGGCAGTACAAGCATTGGCCCGAGGCGGAATTCTGGGGAAGGTGCTGCAGCGGGACCCCGGCCACCCGCCGCTACTACTGTGCGAACCTTCCTTATGTTTATTTATTTACTGGCTGGCATCACGTGCTCTCTGTCTCCGGTGCCTGAGCCAGCAAGCCGCCATTGCACACACTCCGTCCTGCTCCTGGCCAATACAAGCAGTGTTCAACACTGCTCTTCCCACTCCTCCTGTAGTCCAGCCCCTTCTCCATAGCAGCAGCCGCACGGGTACAATGTTTACCTCGTGCGGTGCCGCCTCTAACTCCGCCCCCTGCCAGTCAACCAGGAGTCACCACATTTTGGCTCCTGCTGTCCAGACTGTGCCCCCGTCCTGCCCCTTGGACCTGTATGGCAGCTTCTTTCCAGTCCAGACATGTGGCTGCGTCCGCCCCCCCATGCACAGGCACTCGTCCAGGCGGCAGAAGGACCTCCAGGGAAGCCTCAGTAGCGCATGTCTGTTACTCAGGCACTGACTGGCAGCCCGCCTCAGCGCAGCCTCACAGTAGAGACACAGTCAGTGGGACCGGATGGACGGAGAGTTCACAGCACAGCAGCCAGCGTTATCTGACCTGGAGTGGAGCTGACCCTGAACTGAACTGTAAGTAGAGAGGATCGTCAGTAACACGTGTGTCAGGCAGGCCTGGCCTTGTTCACATCTTCAGACACACACAGCTCTAGTGACCCCCCTCTGTAGTGACAGGAGCAGAGACAGGATCGGAAGCACTGTATGAGGTATCCAAAGTGCTTCCGATCCTGTCTCTGCTCTTGTCACTACAGAGGAGGGGGAAGAGTGTGTGTTTTCACTGAAAAGTTTCTGTCTGACTGCCCTGTGATTATCCTGCAGGACATATGGTTCCCATATGCTCCATCCTCTCTCTCTCCCTCCCTCCTACAATTATTCTCTGGTGAGACATTGCCGCATTACGATTATTTTCTGGTGAGACATTACCACATAACGATTATTCTCTGGTGAGACATTGGCGCATTACGATTATTTTCTGGTGAGACATTGCCACATTACAATTATTTTCTGGTGAGACATTGCCACATTACGATTATTTTCTGGGGAGACATTACCACATTACGATTATTCTCTGGTGAGACATTGCCGTGTTACGATTATTTTCTGGTGAGACATTACCACATTACAATTATTTTCTGGTGAGACATTACCACATTACGATTGTTCTCTGGTGAGACATTGGCGCATTACGATTATTTTCTGGTAAAACGCTGCCCCATGATGATTATTTTCTGATAAAACATTGCCACATTACGATTATTTTCTGGTAAAACATTGCCACATTATGATTATTTTCTGGTGAAATGCTGCCTTATTACGATTATTTTCTGGTGAAACTCTCCGTATTACAATTATTATTGCGGCATTACGATTTTTTTCTGGTGAAGCGCTGCCGCATTTGATCATTTTCATGGGGGCACGGCACGGGGGGTGGGGTTGGGGGGCGCCACAGGTTTTCTCGCCTGGAGTGACAAAATGGCTAGAGGCACCCCTGATTGGGTGCTGACCAATAATGATAGTAAAATATTGTTAATTTTACCTACATATTGTATTATTGCTTTAACTAACCTTCCTAACACTAACCTACCATAAGCTATGCTTTACACTAATTCTCTGATACTTTCTCCTAATGCTTACCTAATGACTACCTGCTCCTAACACTAACCTCGCCTGCCTAACCCAACATTACTGCTAATGTGCACTATATTATCCCCTCCCCCCCCCCCCCCCCATATTCTGGTGTTTGGCTATATCCTGCAGTGCACCTTTGGTGCCTACAATATACTTTAGGTGCCCCTATAGCTGCAATATGCTCTGAAATGGCTTTGATACTGTGAAACAGATAGAGCGGAAAAGATAGAACTTCAGTCCTGTTTTATTGTTGACTTTTACTTTCCTTCTATCTTTTTATTCTCAGCTCATATTAGAACCACATATGAGTCCATAATATTAAAACAAAGGAAATAGTACAGTATTGTACAATGTTCACCATTAATTAACCACTTAATGACATGCTGACTTATAAATAGTCCTGCTAGAGCCTCTTAATGGCTCCAGGACGTTTCTATAAGTCTGACAGCGCAGCTGCCGCCGTGGGCGTACAAGTGTGCACGTGCATGCTTGCGTGTGCACGTGCAAGCTCCCACGGGTGCACGTGCATCCCCGTGCACGTGAAAATAGTGGTAAAAAAAAACAACCCAAAATACACCTTTATTTCCAAATGACGTATTGTCACCATACTTTGTACTAGGGACATAATTAAAATCTTGTCATAACCAGGACAAATAGGCAGATAAAATGTGTGGATTTTATGTACAGTAGCAGTGTTTATATTAAAACCATAGGGGATGAAATTGGAGAAATAGTGTATTTTTTTCATTTTTTCCTTGTATTTCCCTTTAAAGAGAACCCGAGGTGGGGTTCTTACATCGCAATCTCCATACAGAGGCTGGGTCTGCCTATAGAGCCCAGCCTCTGTTGCTATGTAGCTTCCTCCAAAGCCCCCCCTGCGCGCTGTGAGACCCCATTAATCACAGCCGCGCTGTCGACATGCAGTGTGTCGCAGCGCGCTGTGTTTACCTCACTAATGCCATTCTCACCGCTCCCCTGCCTCCTGAATCACTCCGGCCCCTGCCCACATTCCTTCCCTCACCGCTGATTGGAGGGAAAAGACGCGGGCGGGGACGGGAGCGATTCAGGAGGCGGGGGAGCAGCCGAGACTGACATTAGTGAGGTAAACACAGCTGCATAGCGCGACTGTGTTTTATGGGGTCTCATGTACATGCCTTTTATTTTGTTGTTGCAGCTGCAGTGCAGCCCGAAATATTGGGCAGGCATGTACACGCTGCTAGCAGCGGCCTTAAAAATTCAGGAATCCACCTGGAGTCCTGGACCCTGTTGGTGGTGGCGGAGAAGGCAGTCAACCGGCCTGCGGGCAGAGATGCTGTGTAAGGACTGACTTAGTCTTGGGGCAGGCAGTTACACGGCATGCAGGCAGAGATGCTGTGTGTGGAGACTGACTTAGTCTTCAGGCAGGCCTGAGCGTGCTTTGCAGACCAGGCATCCATGGTCGGATGGACCCTTGACCCAACGCTGTGTGCTAGAGATGTCACCACTTGCCTTTCAACATCACGGTACAGTTTAGGTATCGCCTTTTTTGAGAAAAAATTGTGGCCTGTTGTCATCCACTGCGATGTGTGGCTTTGCTTTTGTGTGCTGCATTTCCTTAGGTGGTCATCCCATTGCAGTTTGTGCTTTGTGATCATGTGCCTTCGTAAGGTAGTTGTCCCTACGAGGGTCTTGGTCTTTCCACGGCTCAATTTTCAGTGGCAGAGAGAACAGATGGCATTGCTCTCATCTGAGGCAGACACCCAAAAAAATGTCCACACCGCTGAGCCCTGGGGTGATGGCACTTTGGTGGTGGCGGCCGACTGAGTGTTAAGTGGAGTGCCAGAATCAGAGCAGGAGGAGGAAGATATGTCACGCTTCCGTGCGGAAGCTGAGAAAGATGAGGTGTTCTGTGTTAAATAGTCAACTACGTCCTGACAATATTGGGGGTTGATGGCATGTGCCTTCTTCTGAACACTGTACTTTGGTTGAGGGCCGCACGAAATCATAACAGTGTGACCTCGAACAGATCTGCCAGGTGGCCTGCCTCTGCCTTTTGTTTTGTCCATATAGGGGGGATGCAGTGAAAGGTATACAATGACTTGACTAATACAATGTGCACTCACACAGGTGCAGTTAACAGGTAGGCACGGAGTGGTATATTACATTGCGTGCACTGATGTAGGTAGGTAGTTGCACTGAACACAACAGGTAGGTATATGCAGTGATGGGTATTACAATGTGCACCTATCCCACATAGTGATGGGTCAAACCTCCAATTTTAGGTTCGTGAACCGGGTTCGCGAACTTCCGCGGAAGGTTCGGTTCGCGAAAAAGTTCGCGAACCGCTATAGACTTCAATGGGGAGGCGAACTTTAAAAAATAGAAAAAATCATGCTGGCCACAAAAGTGATGGAAAAGATGTTTCAAGGGGTCTAACACCTGGAGGGGGGCATGGCGGAGTGGGATACACGCCAAAAGTCCCGGGGAAAAATCTGGATGTGACACAAAACAGCGTTTTAAGGGCAGAAATCACATTGAATGCTAAATTGCAGGCCTAACGTGCTTTAAAACATCTTGCATGTGTATACATCAATCAGGTAGTGAAATTAGAGTACTGCTTCACACTGACGCACCAAAATAAACTGTGTAACGCACCGCAAGTTACCAGCTGTTTGTGTAGTGACGGCCATGCTGGACTACTGCGCAACATGGCGAGATTGCTCTTCCTCACTCAGTGGTGTCAGGTAATGTGTGACTTCCTTCTCAACTTTCCATGGCATTGTTAAAAAGCTTACATTTTGTTTTTAAATTACATTTTCTACTTGCTGTGTACTTGTTCAGTACCGCTACAATGAGAATCCTATAGAGGCGGGCAAGTCTGGCATTGTGACCCCGGGTAATGGCTGGGGAATGAGGGTTTGAATCTGGTGTGGAGCTTGAGCAATGGCTACCACTACACATCCAAGGAGGGCAGCAGGCAGGCATGCACGCCCGCCCTGAGGTAGTGACCAAAAATAACAATACAGGAGGACTATCGAGGGCTTGCTGTATTTGAAATGAATGTACTTTAAATCCTTTAACGAGAACCAGTTATGGCGGGCAAAGATGACACCACATTCCTTTCACGAGAATCATATGGAGGCGGGCAAGTCTGCCATTTGTGACCACGGATTATGGCCGGGGAATGAGGGTTTGAATCCAGTGTGGAGCCTGAGCAACGGCTACCACTACACACCCAAGGAGGGCAGCAGGCAGGCATGCACGCCCGCCCCGAGGTAGTGACCAAAAATAACAATACAGGAGGAGGACTTTCGAGGCCCTGCTGTGTATTTGAAATGAATGTACTTTAAATCCTTTAACGAGAACCAGTTATGGCGGGCAAAGATGACACCACATTCCTTTCACGAGAATCATATGGAGGCGGGCAAGTCTGCCATTTGTGACCCCAGGTAATGGCCGGGGAATGAGGGATGGAATCCGGTGTGGAGCCTGAGCGACGGCTACCACTACACAGGCAAGGAGGGCAGCAGGCAGGCATGCACGCCCGCCCCGAGGTAGTGACCAAAAATAACAATACAAGACTCAGGAGGACTTTTGAGGCCCTAATTGTAATGAATCAACTTTAAATCCTTTAACGGGAATCCGTTCTAGAGGGCAAGTCTGCCATTGTCACCACGGGTAATGGGCGGGGAATGAAGGTTGGATTCCGGCCCGAAGTGGGAGCCTGCTGAGACCCATGCTGTAGCTGCGCTGACTGTGCTTTGCAGACCAGGCATCTGTGGTCAGATAGACCCTTGACCCAGCGGAAGACAAACCAAGTCGAAAGCATTTGCAAAGAATGTTTTACGGAGGGCAGGTTTTTTTGCCATTTTTTTAAAATTGTTTGAAACTGTAGATGGTTGTATTTTTAAATTGTTTGAAACTGTAGATGGCTGTATTTTTAAATAGTTTGAAACTGTAGATGGTTGTATTGCATTCCGGAGTTAGAGCCTAAGAAATGGCTACCACCACACATCCAGGCAAGGAGGGCAGCAGGCAGGCATGCACGCACGGCCCGAGGTAGTGACCAAAAATAACAATACAGGACTCAGGAGGACTTTTGAGGCCCTAATTGTAATGGATCAACTTTAAATCCTTTAACGGGAATCTGTTATGGAGGGCAAGTCTGCCATTGTCACCACGGGTAATGGGCGGGGAATGAAGGTTGGATTCCAGCCCGAAGTGGGAGCCTGCTGAGACCCATGCTGTAGCTGCCCTGACCGTGCTTTGCAGACCAGGCATCTGTGGTCAGATAGACCCTTGACCCAGCGGAAGACAAACCAAGTCGAAAGCATTTGCCAAGAATGTTTTACAGAGGGCAAGTTTTTTGCCATTTTTTTCAATTGTTTGAAACTGTAGATGGCTGTATTTTTCAATTGTTTAAAACTATAGATGGTTGTATTTTTCAATTGTTTAAAACTGTAGATGGTTGTATTTTTCAATTGTTTGAAACTGTAGATGGTAGTATTGCGTTCCGGAGTTGGAGCCTGAGCAACGGCTACCACCACACATCCAGGCAAGGAGGGCAGCAGGCAGGCATGCACGCCCGCCCCGAGGTAGTGACCAAAAATAACAATACAGGACTCAGGAGGACCTTTTGAGGTCCTAATTGTAATGAATCAACTTTAAATCCTTTAACGGGAATCCGTTATGGAGGGCAAGTCTGATGGTGCCTTCACTGCGATTCACCAGGTTGGTCTCCGGCGAGAATCTGTTATGGAGGTCAAGTCTGCCATCGTGACCACTGACCATGGCTAATGGTGGGGGAACCCTTCCTGGTGTGAATCTGGTCTGGAGTTGTAGCCTAACAAACGGCTTCCACCACACATCCAGGCAAGGAGGGCAGCAGGCAGGCATGCCCGCCCCGAGGTAGTGACCAAAAATAACAATACAGGACTCAGGAGGACCTTTTGAGGCCCTAATTGTAATGAATCAACTTCAAATCCTTTAACGGGAATCCGTTATGGAGGGCAAGTCTGCCATCCATTCAAGTGCAAGTTATGCACTGACTGCCAGGTATAATGTGCAGTCACAGATGCAGTGAAAGGTATGCAGTGACTTCAAACAGCCGTTTGTGTAGTGACGGCCGTGCTGGACTGGTGTGCACCATGACGAGAGTGCAGGTGATGGTGGCTTTTCAGCCCATATGGTCGCCCGGCTGATGTAGCTGAATGACAGAACAGTGACTGTCCAGCTGATCAAATTTGGTCTGACCACAATGAAACAATGACCTTATTATCTTTGGTGTGCCACCCCCACCCAAGACACTCATATAGCCGGCAGTCATTGCTTCATTGTGATACGCAAGCCCCTTCACCACGGCAAGGTAATGATCACGAAGGGGGATGGGCACATGTACATGCCTTTTGTTTTTTTGTTGCAGCCGCCTGCAGTTCAGCCAGAAAAATTAGGCAGGCATGTGCACGCCCCAGAAAAATTAGTATAGCGGCCGCTGCTAGCAGCGGCCTTAAAAATTCTGGAATCCGCCTAGAGTCCTGGACCCTGGTGGTGGTGGTGGAGAAGGCAGTCAAGTGGCCTGCAGGCAGAGATGCTGTGTGTGGGGACTGACTTAGTCTTCAGTCGTGCAATAGCCGTCAGGGATCCATGCCTCATTCATTTTGATAAAGGTCAGGTACTGACCACTTTCATGACTTAGGCGACTTTTCTTCTCAGTGACAATGCCTCCAGCTGCACTGAAGGTCCTTTCTGACAGGACGCTTGTAGCAGGGCAAGAGAGAAGTTGTATGGCAAATTGGGATAGATCTGGCCACAGGTCAAGCATGCGCAACCAGTAGAGCAAGGGTTCATCCTCGCTGCTCGCAGTCGCAGTGTGTGCATCCACACTTAAGGCCAGGTAGTCGGCTACCTGCCGGTCCAGGCGTTGGTGGAGGGTGGATCCCGAAGGGCTACTGCGAGGCGTTGGACTAAAGAATGTCCGCATGTCCGACATCACCCCGAGACTTGCAGAACAAGCTGTCAATGATGCTTTACAATGCATTTAAGGGTGATGTGACAGTACAACGCAATAAATGTACCACTGGCAGTAATCCTCCTCCTCCTCACCAGTCCATGCAGGCAAGGACAGGACGTCCTTGCCTGCATGGACTGGTGAGGAGGAGGAGGATTACTGCCAGTGGTACATTTATTGCGTTGTACTGTCACATCACCCTTAAATGCATTGTAAAGCATCATTGACAGCTTGTTCTGCAAGTGCTGCATCCTTTCCGCCTTGTGTTGAGTTGGTAACAGGTCTGCCACTTTGTGCCTGTACCGAGGGTCTAGTAGCGTGGCCACCCAGTACAGGTCATTCCCCTTGAGTTTTTTGATACGGGGGTCCCTCAACAGGCTGGACAACATGAAAGAGGCCATCTGCACAAAGTTGGATCCAGACGTACTCTCCATCTCCTCTTGCTCTTCCACAGTGACGTCACGCAACTCCTCTTCCTCCCCCCAGCCACGAACAATACCACGGGAACGTGGAGCAGCAGAAGCCCCCTGTGATGGCTGCTGCGGTTGTTCTTCTGCCGCCGCCTCTTCCTCCTGCACAGAAACACCTTCCTCATAATCGTCATCCGAGTCTGACTCCTCTCCTTCCCCACATGACTCCTCTTCTTCCTCCTCCTCCCCCCTCTGTGGTGCCGCAGGTGTCGAGGAAACATGTGGTTCGGATGTAAATCGCTCCCACGAATCCTCCTGCCGTAGCTGTTCCTGTTCCCGCTCCTCCACAGCTTCATCCACCACTCTACGCACGGCACGCTCCAGGAAGTAAGCGTAGGGGATCAAGTCGCTGATGGTGCCTTCAGCGTGACTTACCAGGTTGGTCACCTCTTCAAACGGCCGCATGGTCCTGTATGCATTTCGCATCAGTGTCCAGCTGTTGGGCCACAACATCCCCATCTTCCCAGATTGTGTCCTTCTACTGTAGTTGTACAGGTACTGGGTGACGGCTTTCTCCTGGTCTAGCAGCATCTCACCGGCAAGTTTTTTTTCCACTGAATGTCCGCAAAGCATGCCATGGCCGTATAAGACCGCCTGAAATGTCCACACAACTTCCTGGTCTGCTTCAGGACGTCCTCTAAGCCTGGGTACTTTGAGACAAATCTTTGCATGACCAGATTCAGCACATGTGCCATGCAGGGTGCCTGTGTCAGCTTTCTCAAATTCAAAGTGGAAAGGAGATTGCTGCCGTTGTCACACACCATGTTGCCAATCTCCAGCTGGTGCGGGGTCAGCCATTGCTCCACCTGTTTGTTAAGAGCAGCCAGGAGAGCTGCTCCAGTGTGACTCTCCACTTTGAGGCAAGACATGTCTAGAATTGCGTGACACCGTCGTACCTGGCATGCAGCGTAGGCTCTGGGGAGATGGGGCTGTGTAGCTGGAGAGGAAGAGGAGATGGCAGCACCGCTAGAGTTCAACTGACACTCAGCCAAGGAGGAGGAGGAGGTTGACAGCGAAGAGGATGTAGCTGGAGGAGAAGGAAAGGAGGTGGCAGGAGGCCTGCCTGCAAGCCGTGGAGGTGTCACAAGTCGTTCCGCTGCGCAGCCACGTACTCCCTGCTTGCTGCCATCGGTCATCAGGTTGACCCAATGGGCTCTGCCTGTGCTTGGCAGACCAGGCATCCGTGGTCAGGTGGACCCTTGACCCAACGCTTGTCGCAATAGATGACACCACTTGCCTCTGAACTGCACGGTACAGTTTGGGTATGGCCTTTCGTGAAAAATAAGTGCGGCCTAGTATCTTCCACTGCGGTGTTCCAATGGCCACAAATTGCCACAAATTTACGGAAAGCCTCTGACCCCACCAGCTTGTGTGGTAATAGCTGGCGAGCTAATAGTTCCGCCACACCAGCTGTCAGATGCCGGGCAAGAGGGTGACTGGCCGAAATTGGCTTCTTCCGCTCAAAGACTTCCTTCACGGACACCTGGCTACTGCTGTGGGCAGAGGAGCAGGAATCGCTCAAGGGCAGAGGCGGTGTGAAGGAGGGTGG
This sequence comes from Hyperolius riggenbachi, assembly GCF_040937935.1. NCBI lineage: Eukaryota > Metazoa > Chordata > Amphibia > Anura > Hyperoliidae > Hyperolius > Hyperolius riggenbachi. The sequence continues at coordinate 403,130,373 of NC_090646.1, forward strand.
CTGTGAAGGTTCAAGGGAGAAAGCGGATGAAGACGATGCACCTGAAGGAGGAAGAGGAGAAGGAGGGTGGCTTGTCTTTTGAGGGGTGCTGCTTTTCCTCAGGTGTTCTTCCCATAGCTGTTTGTGCCTTTTCTCCAGGTGCCTTCATAAGGCACTTGTCCCTACGTGAGTGTTGGCCTTTCCACGGCTCAATTTTCGGAGGCAGAGAGAACAGATGGCTTTGCTCCTATCTTAGGCACACACGTTAAAATATTTCCAAACCGCTGAGCCCCCCTGGGGTGATGGCACTATGGTGGCATCAACAGCTGACCTTGAAGGGCATGTTGGCTGGCTGGCCATAGCTGGCGATAAATGGCGCCGGACACTGCCCCCAGCTGTTTCTGAGGACGAGCTCCCTCTGCTTCTATCATGGAGTCGTCTCCTCCTACTCCTCTCTGACTCCCCCTCTGAACTGTCCCCCTGGTCATCTCCTCTATTGGGAACATACGTGACATCCGTATAATCGTCATCATAATCCTTCTGCCCAGCTTCGCTTTCCTCAGACAGCTCCACAACTGCACCAACTTCAGGTGGTTCATCATGCCCCTCCTCACACGTTGCGTTCATACTATCGCCACCTAACTCAGACGTATGAGGTGGTGTACCTGCGCCTTCTTCAGTGATTTCACCACCACCACCACCAAATAATTCCTGCGAAGTGTCAAATGCAGCGGATGTGGTGCTTGTTGTAGCGCTGGTGGCTGCGGGAGATGATGTGTTCTGTGTTAAATACTCAAGAACGTCCTCACAATTTTCGGAAGTGATGGCACGTGCTTTCTTCTGAGCACTGTACTTTGGGCCAGGTCCGCACAAAATCACAGCAACACCACCTCGCACAGACCTGCCAGTGCCAGGTGGCCTTCCTCTGGGTCTGCCTCTACCTCTTCCTCTACCTAGTTTGTCCATTTTGTCCATCTCGGGGGGAAGCTAGGTATATGCAGTGAGGTGAGTTCACTCAACAGAAAAGGTAGCTATGCGCAGTGAGGTTAGTTCACTCAACCCAAAGGTAGTTATATATGCAGTGAGGTGAGTTCACTGAACACAACAGGTAGTTAGATGCAGTCAGCTGAGTTCACTCAACCCAAAGGTAGTTATATATGCAGTGAGGTGAGTTCAATGAACAGAAAAGGTAGCTATGTGCAGTGAGGTGAGTTCACTCAACCCAAAGGTAGTTATATATGCAGTGAGGTGGGTTCACTGAACACAAAAGGTAGCTATGTGCAGTGAGGTGAGTTCACTCAACCCAAAGTTAGTTATATATGCAGTGAGGTGAGTTTACTGAACACAAAAGGTAGCTATGTGCAGTCAGCTGAGTTCACTCAACCCAAAGGTAGTTATATATGCAGTGAGGTGAGTTCACTGAACACAAAAGGTAGCTATGTGCAGTGAGGTGAGTTCACTCAACCCAAAGGTAGTTATATATGCAGTAAGGTGAGTTCACTGAACACAAAAGGTAGCTATGTGCAGTGAGGTGAGTTCACTCAACCCAAAGGTAGTTATATATGCAGTGAGGTGAGTTCACTGAACACAACAGGTAGTTAGATGCAGTCAGCTGAGTTCACTCAACCCAAAGGTAGTTATATATGCAGTGAGGTGAGTTCACTGAACACAACAGGTAGTTAGATTCAGTCAGCTGAGTTCACTCAACCCAAAGGTAGTTATATATGTAGTAAGGTGAGTTCACTGAACACAAAAGGTAGCTATGTGTAGTGAGGTGAGTTCACTCAACCCAAAGTTAGTTATATATGCAGTGAGGTGAGTTCACTGAACACAAAAGGTAGCTATGTGCAGTGAGGTGAGTTCACTCAACCCAAAGGTAGTTATATATGCAGTGAGGTGAGTTCACTGAACACAAAAGGTAGCTATGCGCAGTGAGGTGAGTTCACTCAACCCAAAGGTAGTTATATATGCAGTGAGGTGAGTTCACTGAACACAACAGGTAGTTAGATGCAGTCAGCTGAGTTCACTCAACCCAAAGGTAGTTATATATGCAGTGAGGTGAGTTCACTGAACACAAAAGTTAGCTTTGTGCAGTGAGGTGAGTTCACTCAACCCAAAGGTAGTTATATATGCAGTGAGGTGAGTTCACTGAACACAAAAGGTAGCTATGTGCAGTGAGGTGAGTTCACTCAACCCAAAGGTAGTTATATATGCAGTGAGGTGAGTTCACTGAACACAAAAGGTAGCTATGTGCAGTGAGGTGAGTTCACTCATCCCAAAGGTAGTTATATATGCAGTGAGGTGAGTTCACTGAACACAACAGGTAGTTAGATGCAGTCAGCTGAGTTCACTCAACACAAAGGTAGTTATATGCAGTGAGGTGAGTTTACTCAACAGAAAAGGTAGTTATGTGCAGCGAGGTGGGTTCACTCAACACAAACGTAGGTGTATGCAGTGATGAGGTGGCTTAACTAAACAAAACAGGTACTAGTAGTAGGCAAATGCAGTACTGGGTGGGTAGTACAATGTGCAGCTCCCTGTCACACACACAGGTAGTCACTGAATGTGCTGCTGAATGCTGGTGGGCTGCTGGCAGTGGGACACACACATTATGAATTAACAATGCTGTCTAAGCAACACAAGTGTCTCACACACACAGGTAGTCACTGAATGTGCTGCTGCTGCTGCTGGCAGTGGGACACACAGTATGCATTAGCAATGCTGTCTAAACAACACAAGTGTCAGTTTTAAACACAGAAAAAAAAATCACACGAGCAGGATGAGCTCTGAAAAGAGCTGTTCTGGGGCGCTATTATAGCAATAAGATTCAGCTAGGAGCAAGCTAAGAAGGCAAGAGCCTGACTAATCTGTTTCTAGGAGAACAAGTCTGCAGCAGCTGTCCCTAGTCTGTCTCTAGCAGGCACACGAGTGAGGCTAATGGCCGCCAGAGCCTGCCTTATATAAGGAGGGGGGCTCCAGGGCTTAGTATAGCCGGATTGGCTACAATGCGCCTGCTGACTGTGATGCAGAGGGTCAAAGTTGACCCTCATAGAGCATTATGGGGCGAATCGAACTTCCGGGAAAGTTCGCCTTCGCCGGCGAAGGCGAACCACCCGAGGTTCGACTGGAACCGTTCGCCGGCGAACTGTTCGGCCCACCACTAGTCACAGAAAGGTGCGGACAGGCACAGTGACACTGCGTGCGCTCAACTCATGTAGGTAGGTGGGTGCACTGTGAACAACAGGTAGGTAGGTATATGCTGTAATGGGTATTACAATGTGCACCTGTCACACACAGATAGGTAGCGGACAGGCACAGTGACACTGCGTGCGCACACGTAGGTGGGTGCACAGTGAACAACAGGTAGGTATATGCAGTGATGGGTAATGTGCACCTGTCACACACACAGGTAGTCACTGAATGTGCTGGGTCTGTGCACCTGTCACACACACTGGTAGTCACTGATTGTGCTGGGTCTGGCAGTGGCACACACAGTATGAATTATTAAGGCTGTCTATGCAACACAAGTGTCAGTGGGACACACAGAAAAAAAAATAGATCACAAGAACAAGATTAGCTCTCAAAAGAGCTATAATTGGGTGCTATTTTAGAAATAAGAATCAGCAAGGAGCAAGCTAAGAAGCCTACAAGAGCCTAACTAATCTTTCCCTACGAGAGAGTCTGCAGCAGCTGTCCCTTCTCTATTTACTGCAGGCACACGAATGAGTAAAATGGCTGGCGATGCCTGACTTTTATAAGGGGGGAGTGGCTCCAGGAGGGAGTGTAGCCTTATTGGCTACAATGTGCCTGCTGACTGTGATGTAGAGGGTCAAAGTTGACCCTAATGATGCACTATGGTGACGAACCAAACTTCCAGTAAAGTTTGCGGTTCTCAGCTATCGCGAACCCCCGGAAGTTCCCCTGGAACCGTTCGCCGGCGAACCGTTCGGGCCATCTCTAGTCAGGAGTACTTTAAAGCTTATTTCTACTGTCTATTGTGACAATTCTTTCTAGGAGTAACAACCTAAAAGAGGTTCAACCTGAAGGAGCTGTGCTTGAAGAGCACTTACTTTTAACCTAGAAGTGTTACTTTAGATGTGCTGGAGACTGATCATAAAAAAAGTCCTGCATTAAAAGCTTTTTTCTTTTTTTATTACAACCCCCACAGCTTAGGAACACTGTAATACATGTGCACTATTAAAACTAAACTCCAGACAGGAGAAATGCAAAACATTTTTAATCCTCTTCCATCAGTCCAGATTTCTGTCAGGTCAGTAGCACACAAGAGCCAATATAAGCAGCAGTGTGCCCTCATCTTTCACCTCTGTGTGGTTAGACAATGCAAAGTGAGGCAGCCACATCCATGCAGTGTTATGAATAGACAATGTAGGTCAGAAACTGATGGACTTATCATTTCACTTTTTCCTGTAATTCTCTAATATAGTTAGATTGACAGCATTGTGCAATACAGGAGAGTGATTGATTCACAGTGCAACCCTTTATCCACCCATGCTGTTATTGCTGTTGAGCAAGGGTTACATACTCAAATACTAAGAGAAAATCAAGTACATGACAAGAGTCTTGTCTATATGGGCTTCTGACATCAGTTAGTTTTCACTATGTCATTTTAACATTGGTTCACGTCCCAGCTGTACTATTACATGGCACACTGTGATCACAATAAGGCTGAACTGAAGACAAACTGATCAGCAGGTGTAAAACTGATGGTAGACTCAAGTTGAAGGCCGGGCAGACCAACAATAAATGCAATGTTCTTTGTTATTTTTTCAGGAGCTTCAACTATAGTGAATATTCATGTACTGTAAAGGAATTTACCTCCTAAATAGTTTTAGAACTAGCTCCTAATTCAAGCTGCATTTTACAATGACATATTTCTCTCTTTCATCACAAATCAAATCTGTCCATGAAATGTTCCCTGAGAGCTATTGCCATTGATACTGTGTTTGGTCATGAGGTGCACAAAAAAAAGTACCGTATTTCGCGCCGTATAAGACGCTCCGGAATATAAGACGCACCCAGGTTTAGAGGGCAAAAACCAGGGAAAAAAATATATACTAGTCCTGGTGTGTCCATATTCCAGGAGCGTCTTATAATGGTGTCCCCTTCTGTCCTCTTTGACCTCCTGTGTGTCCCCTTCTACCCCAGGTGTCCCCTGTGTATCCCCAGGTGTCTTCTTCTGTCGCTGGGTGTCCCCCTTCCCCTTCTGCCCACTGTGTGGCTGCTCTGTCCAGCTTCTGTCCCCCAGGTGTCCACTGTTGTGTTTTCTTCTGTGACTGCCCCCCACCCCCCCTCCTGACCCCTGTGTAGCCTCTGTCCAGCCCCCTTGTCTGTATCTGCCTACGTATTACATGTCCCCCTTCCTCCCCTCCCTGTGTGGTCTCTCTGTCTCCTGCTCCTGTATTAATGTCCCCCCTTCTGTTACCTGCATGGCCGCTCTGCCCCGTATTATGTGTCATGTGTATCAAGTCTTTCCTTGTGTCCCGCGCAGCCGCTTTGTCCCGCTCGCCCCCCCCGTCGGTGTCTCCCCGTGCCTGTTAAGGGTAGTGCCAGACAGCGTAGCTTACTGCATCCGCGCTGCCCGGGGATCGCCGATGTCCTCACTTCTCGCTTTAGTGACCGGCGCTGATGTAGATGACGTCATCTACATCAGCGCCGGTCACTAGAGCGAGAAGTGAGGACATCGGCGATCCCCGGGCAGCGCGGATGCAGTAAGCTACGCTGTCTGGCACTACCCTTAACAGGCACGGGGAGACACCGACGGGGGGGGTGAGCGGGACAAAGCGGCCGCGCGGGACACAAGGAAAGACTTGATACACATGACACATAATACGGGGCAGAGCGGCCATGCAGGTAACAGAAGAGGGGACGCGCACACCAGAGTGACACATGCGGCTGGGATTATGCAGGGAATCCCCGATGATGCGGCGGGTCAGCGGTTTGTAACGGCAGGCGATCGTAACTCGGGGATTCCCTGCCTTTGGCGTATAAGACGCAGTGACTTTTTCTCCCCATTTTTGGGGGAGAAAAAGTGCGTCTTATACGGCGGAAAATACGGTAATATAAAAATCTGACCAATAGTAACATGCTGTGGTGAGATGTTTTTAAAACCCACATTGTTATGCAGCTTAGGAGTGCATGGTAGGTGTATGATGTAGTGGTTCATGAACTGCTTGTGAGAACAATGGGTGCTTTTCTCAAATGGGTACATTGTTTTAATGGATTTTATATACGGTATATTGTTACTCTTCATAAAGTTTTATGATTTATACTTACATGATTGACCAATAGCCATCCAATTTATCAATCCAAGAAGCATATGAAAAAGAAACGGCACTACGAGAGTTACAGTCCTTCAAATGCAAAAGGGGGAGTGAAAGTCATTGGCAGAGAGGCGTCTCAAATCACAAACTGCTGCCTCAGAAGTGAAAACTGTGTGCTTATGATAAGAAGTAGATGCTAGTATGGTATCAATGGAGTAGAAATGGCAAGCAATCAGGCACTAAAGTAACGCCAAATTTATTTTGTGTTCAGATGTTCAGCTATATATTCCAAACAAGTTGCTGTATACAGTGGTAGGTGAGTGAGTCACAATCATACAGTTGTAGCACACAGTGACAAGAATCAACAATTTGTATGTCCAGCACTAAGGTAGATGGCGGTGGGTGCAGGGCGAAAATTTGGCTGTTTCGCAAGGCGGTGCTTTTTCCGAGACTGGTCCACCAATGCCGCCATTCCGCAATGCCACTATTTCCATTTCTGCAAGCATTTCCGCAATGACGCTATTCCACAATGCAATGCCATTATTAGCAATTCCGCAAGCCCCGGCACCTGTGATTATTTCAAATCACTACCGCTAATCGGGTGCCTCCAGGTGCCGAACTTTACCTCATTTGCTGCATATCGAGGCGTTGCGGTAGAAGGGGAGGAAAGCTTTAGGGGGGTTAGGTGTCACGGGGGGTAAGGTTTGGGTAAGGCACCACCAGGGAAGGGCTTAATGTTAGTCACCACTTGGGGGGTCTTAGCGTTAAATATTACCAATATTTTACTATTGGAATTCAGTAGTAGAATATTGCTAATTGTAGCAAAATTCTACTAGTGGCAAACACCTGTGCCCTTTTTCCCAGGCGCCTTTTTTTACATGTATGCTTTTCATCATCCTACCACCATGTGGCCATTATTTTGACAGAAAGGGCAGAATATCCTGTGTCCTCTCATTGTCTGCTATGATGGGTGCCAGCAAAAAGGGAACAAAAGCCAGCAATGAGCGTTGCTGCACATTGCAGTACATTGCAGTTGTGTCAAACTTCACATTAAGACAAAATTGTATTAAAAAAGAGGCATATAATGAAGGTATAAGGCAAGAGCTCTATGACCACTTTTATGAATAGGACCCTTACGGTAGTTGATTTGCAGTACAGTGCATCATAGTCTGTTGATACTTACTTCATAAAGGAGAATAATCATATTATACTGTACAACATAAGAGAATAGAGGGAATATAGCGTAAAGAAACAATATCAGAATGTAAAGTAAGTAGATGCTACACCAGAGATTAACCTCCTTGGCGGTATGAAAAATACCGCCAGGAGGGAGCGCAGCAGGTTTTTTTAAAAAAAAAATGTTTTTAATCATGTAGCGAGCCGAGGGCTCGCTACATGATAGCCGCTGCTGAGCGGCACCCCCCCGCCCGCTTCGATCGCCTTCGGCGATCTCCGATCAGGAAATCCCGTTCATAGAACGGGATTTCCTGGAGGGCTTCCCCCGTCGCCATGGCGACGGGGCGGGATGACGTCACCGACGTCACTGACGTCGGGACGTCATTGGGAGTCCCGGGCCACCCCTCGGCGCTGCCTGGCACTGATTGGCCAGGCAGCGCTGGGGTCTGGAGGGGGGGGGGGGGGCCCGCGCCGCAGCAGATAGCGGCGATCGCAAAGGGGCCGGCGGCGATCAGAGTGCTGGCGCAGCTAGCAAAGTGCTAGCTGCGTCCAGCAAAAAAAAAATTATTAAAATCGGCCCAGCAGGGCCTGAGCGGCACCCTCCGGCGGCTTACCCCGTGTCACACACGGGGTTACCGCCAAGGAGGTTAAACCTTAGACACAGGAGATGATACACCACACGCCAGTGGGGCGTCCCCAGGAAACAGACTAACATGCTACGTTATGAATGCCTTATGAAGCAGCAGTGCAGTAATTCCTGAAACTTCTACCACACATCTTTCCTGTGTTCCACCTGAAATGAGCCTGTCTCATAGGTTATCATGCAGAACAAAAGGGAATTGGTTTGTATTTATATTCAACTTATGTTCCTGATTAAACTGTCAAGCCATTTGTCCTTTTCATGCTTTGCTATTATTTATTGTCACTCGGATGAGCCTGACCATGTAGCACAGTAGTTTGATGAAAATCATTGTTTTCGATGAGTCTGGGAAAGCAGACAAGACCTGCATGGAATGTGGCAAGAAAGTAAAAATAGCTTAGAAGAAGAGGAAGAAGCTCATATGGAATTAAAGAGAAGAAAATGTGTTTATTCAGATAATGACATCACTACAATAAGCATAGAAACTATTAACTACTTCCCGACCGCCGTATAGACAAATGGCGGCCGGGAAGCAGACGCCGCAAGGACCGCCGTATTGACAAAATGCGGCGGTCCTTGTTTGGGCATGGGCGGAGCGATCGCGTCATCCGTGACGCGATCCTCCGCCTCCGCCTGTCGCCGCTCACTCGCCGCAACATCCCGCCGGCCATACGGAAGCGCCGGCGGGATGTTAACCCGACGATCGCCGCATACAAAGTGTATAATACACTTTGTAATGTTTACAAAGTGTATTATACAGGCTGCCTCCTGCCCTGGTGGTCCCAGTGTCCGAGGGACCACCAGGGCAGGCTGCAGCCACCCTAGTCTGCACCAAGCACACTGATTTTCTCCCCCCCCGCCCCAGATCGCCCACAGCACCCATCAGACCCCCCCCCTGCCCACCCCCCAGACCCCTGTTTGCACCCAATCACCCCCCTAATCACCCATCAATCACTCCCTGTCACTATCTGTCAATGCTATTTTTTTTAATACCCCCCCCCTGCCCCCTGCTCCCTCCTGATCACCCCCCAACCCCCCAGATTCTCCCCAGACCCCCCCCAGACCCCCCCCCCCAATGTACTGTATGCATCTATCCCCCCTGATCACCTGTCAATCACCTGTCAATCACCCGTCAATCACCCGTCAATCACCCGTCAATCACCCATCAATCACCCCCTGTCACTGCCACCCATCAATCAGCCCCTAACCTGCCCCTTGCGGGCAATCTGATCACCCCCCCACACCAATAGATCGCCCGCAGATCCGACATCAGATCACCTCCCAAATCCATTGTTTACATCTATTCTCTCCTCTAAACACCCACTAATTACCCATCAATCACCCCCTATCACCACCTGTCACTTTTACCTATCAGATCAGACCCTAATCTGCCCCTTGCGGGCACCCAATCACCCGCCCACACGCTCAGATTGCCCTCAGACCCCCCCTTATCAATTCACCAGTGCATTCATTACATCTGTTCTTCCCTGTAATAACCCACTGATCACCTGTCAATCACCTGCCAATCACCTATCACCCATCAATCACCCCCTGTCACCCCCTGTCACTGCCACCCATCAATCAGCCCCTAACCTGCCCCTTGCGGGCAATCTGATCACCCACCCACACCATTAGATCGCCCGCAAACCCGCCGTCAGATTACCTCCCAAATGTATTGTTTACATCTGTTATCTTCTCTAAACACCCACTAATTACCCATCAATCACCCCCTATCACTGTTACCTATCAGATCAGACCCTAATCTGCCCCTTGCGGGCACCCAATCACCCGCCTACACGCTCAGATTACCCTCAGACCCCCCCTTATCAATTCGCCAGGGCATTATTTACATCTATCCTTCCCTGTAATAACCCACTGATCACCTGTCAATCACCTGCCAATCACCTATCACCCATCAATCACCCCCTGTCACCCCCTGTCACTGCCACCCAACAATCAGCCCCTAACCTGCCCCTTGCGGGCAATCTGATTACCCACCCACACCAATCGATCGCCCGCAGATGCGACATCAGATCACCACCCAAGCGCAGCGTTTACTCTCCTCTAAACACCCACTAATTACCCATCAATCACCCATAAATCACCCCCTATCACCACCTGTCACTGTTACCCATCAGATCAGACCCTAATCTGCCCCTTGCGGGCACCCAATCACCCGCCTACTCGCTCAGATTACCCTCAGACCCCCCCTTATCAATTCGCCAGTGCAATATTTACATCTGTTCTCCCCTGTAATAACCCACTGATTACCTGTCAATCACCTATCAATCACCCATCAATCACCCCCTGTCACTGCCACCCATCAATCACCCCCTGTCACTGCCACCCATCAATCACCCCCTGTCACTGCCACCCATCAATCACCCCCTGTCACTGCCACCCATAAATCAGCCCCTAACCTGCCCCTTGCGGGCAATCTGATCACCCACCCACACCAATAGATCGCTCGCAGATCCGACGTCCGATCACCTCCCAAGTGCAGTGTTTACATCTGTTCTCTACCCTAAACACCCACTAATTACCCATCAATCACCCCCTGTCACTGCTACCTATCAGATTAGACCCCTATCTGCCCCTAGGGCACTCAATCACCCGCCCACACCCTCAGAATGCCCTCAGACCCCAGCCCTGATCACCTCGCCAGTGCATTGCTTGCATCTATTCCCCCCTCTAATCACACCTTGAGACACCCATCAATCACCTCCTGTCACCCCCTAGCACACCTACCCATCAGATCAGGCCCTAATTTGCCCCGTGTGGGCTCCTGATCACTCGGCCAAACCCTCAGATCCCCCTCAGACCCCCTTCCGATCACCTCCCCAGTGCATTGATTGCATCTATTTTCCCCTCTAACCACCCCCTGAGACACCCATCAATCACCTCCTGTCACCCCCCTAGCACTCCTATCCATCAGATCAGGCCCAATACAACCTGTCATCTAAAAGGCCACCCTGCTTATGACCGGTTCCACAAAATTCGCCCCCTCATAGACCACCTGTCATCAAAATTTGCAGATGCTTATACCCCTGAACAGTCATTTTGAGACATTTGGTTTCCAGACTACTCACGGTTTTGGGCCCGTAAAATGCCAGGGCGGTATAGGAACCCCACAAGTGACCCCATTTTAGAAAAAAAGACACCCCAAGGTATTCTGTTAGGTGTATGACGAGTTCATAGAAGATTTTATTTTTTGTCAAAAGTTAGCGGAAATTGATTTTTATTGTTTTTTTTCCACAAAGTGTCACTTTCCGCTAACTTTTGACAAAAAATAAAATCTTCTATGAACTCACCATACTCCTAACAGAATACCTTGGGGTGTCTTCTTTCTAAAATGGGGTCACTTGTGGGGTTCCTATACTGCCCTGGCATTTTAGGGGCCCTAAACCGCGAGGAGTAGTCTAGAAAACAAATGCCTCAAAATGACCTGTGAATAGGACGTTGGGCCCCTTAGCGCACCTAGGCTGCAAAAAAGTGTCACACATGTGGTACCGCCGTACTCAGGAAAAGTAGTATAATGTGTTTTGGGGTGTATTTTTACACATACCCATGCTGGGTGGGAGAAATTTCTATGTAAATGGACAATTGTGTGTAAAAAAATCAAACAATTGTCATTTACAGAGATATTTCTCCCACTTAGCATGGGTATGTGTAAAAATACACCCCAAAACGCATTATACTACTTCTCCTGAGTACGGCGGTACCACATGTGTGGCACTTTTTTACACCCTAAGTACGCTAAGGGGCCCAAAGTCCAATGAGTACCTTTAGGATTTCACAGGTCATTTTGCGACATTTGGTTTCAAGACTACTCCTCACGGTTTAGGGCCCCTAAAATGCCAGGGCAGTATAGGAACCCCACAAATGACCCCATTCTAGAAAGAAGACACCCCAAGGTATTCCGTACGGAGTATGGTGAGTTCATAGAAGATTTTATTTTTTGTCACAAGTTAGCGGAAAAAGACACTTTGTGAAAAAAAAACTATTAAAATCAATTTCCGCTAACTTGTGACAAAAAAATAAAAACTTCTATGAACTCACCATACTCCTAACGGAATACCTTGGGGTGTCTTCTTTCTAAAATGGGGTCATTAGTGGGGTTCCTATACTGCCCTGGCATTTTAGGGGCCCTAAACCGCGAGGAGTAGTCTTGAAACAAAAATGACCTGTGAAATCCTAAAGGTACTCATTGGACTTTGGGCCCCTTAGTGCAGTTAGGGTGCAAAAAAGTGCCACACATGTGGTATCGCCGTACTCGGGAGAAGTAGTATAATGTGTTTTGGGGTGTATTTTTACACATACCCATGCTGGGTGGGAGAAATACCTCTGTAAATGACAATCTTTTGATTTTTTTACACACAATTGTCCATTTACAGAGGTATTTCTCCCACCCAGCATGGGTATGTGTAAAAATACACCCCAAAACACATTGTACTACTTCTCCCGAGTATGGCGATACCACATGTGTGGCACTTTTTTGCACCCTAACTGCGCTAAAGGGCCCAAAGTCCAATGAGTACCTTTAGGATTTTACAGGTCATTTTGAGAAATTTCGTTTCAAGACTACTCCTCACGGTTTAGGGCCCCTAAAATGCCAGAGCAGTATAGGAACCCCACAAATGACCCCATTTTAGAAAGAAGACACCCCAAGGTATTCCGTTAGTAGTATGGCGAGTTCATAGAAGATTTTATTTTTTGTCACAAGTTAGCGGAAATTGATTTTAATTGTGTTTTTTCACAAAGTGTCATTTTCCGCTAACTTTTGACAAAAAATAAAATCTTCTATGAACTCACCATACTCCTAACGGAATACCTTGGGGTGTCTTCTTTCTAAAATATGGTCATTTGTGGGGTTCCTATACTGCCCTGGCATTTTAGGGGCCCTAAACCGTGAGGAGTAGTCTTGAAACGAAATTTCTCAAAATGACCTGTGAAATCCTAAAGGTACTCATTGGACTTTGGACCCTTTAGCGCAGTTAGGGTGCAAAAAAGTGCCACACATGTGGTATCGCCGTACTCAGGAGAAGTAGTATAATGTGTTTTGTGGTGTATTTTTACACATACCCATGCTGAGTGGGAGAAAGATCTCTGTAAATGGACAATTGTGTGTAAAAAAAATTAACAAATTGTCATTTACAGAGATATTTCTCCCACCCAGCATGGGTATGTGTAAAAATACACCCCAAAACACATTATACTACTTCTCCTGAGTACGGCAATACCACATGTGTGGCACTTTTTTGCAGCCTAACTGCGCTAAGGGGTCCAAAGTCCAATGAGCACCTTTAGGCTTTACAGGGGTGCTTACAATTTAGCACCCCCCAAAATGTCAGGACAGTAAACACACCCCACAAATGACCCATTTTGGAAAGTAGACCCTTCAAGGTATTCAGAGAGGGGCATTGTGAGTCCGTGGCAGATTTCATTTTTTTTTGTCGCAAGTTAGAAGAAATGGAAACTTTTTTTTTTTTTTTTTTTTCTCACAAAGTGTCATTTTCCGCTTACTTGTGACAAAAAATAATATCTTCTATGAACTCACTATGCCTCTCAGTGAATACTTTGGGATGTCTTCTTTCCAAAATGGGGTCATTTGGGGGGTATTTATACTATCCTGGAATTCTAGCCCCTCATGAAACATGACAGGGGGTCAGAAAAGTCAGAGATGCTTGAAAATGGGAAAATTCACTTTTTGCACCATAGTTTGTAAACGCTATAACTTTTACCCAAACCAATAAATATACACTGAATGGGTTTTTTTTTATCAAAAACATGTTTGTCCACATTTTTCGCGCTGCATGTATACAGAAATTTTACTTTATTTGAAAAATGTCAGCACAGAAAGTTAAAAAAATCATTTTTTTGCCAAAATTCATGTCTTTTTTGATGAATATAATAAAAAGTAAAAATCGCAGGAGCAATCAAATAGCATCAAAAGAAAGCTTTATTAGTGACAAGAAAAGGAGCCAAAATTCATTTACGTGGTAGGTTGTATGAGCGAGCAATAAACCGTGAAAGCTGCAGTGGTCTGAATGGAAAAAAAGTGGCCGGTCCTTAAGGGGTAGAAAGCCCTAGGTCCTCAAGTGGTTAAACACAGGCCAGTCTGTGTATGTAATGCTTACAAGGCTTTATGGTAAGTTGCATGTTATGCAAATAGCATAACTCGTGATATATATGCAACACATACGTTGCTTGTATAACGGGCAACACAAGCGTTGCTTTTATAATGGGAGTTTCCCTGTTTTGTATAATGCAAAGTAGATTGCGTGAAGCCCACTAAACTTTATTATTATTATTAGTAGTAGTAGTATTTCTATAGCACTGACATCATCTGCAGCATTGTCTTGTTACTTAACCACTTGATGACCGCAGTGTTAAACCCCCCTAAAGACCAGGCACTTTTTTTTCTGTAGTGGGCTGTGCAGGCTTTTCAGCCTTCTGCACAGCCCAGCTAAGGAGTATGGCGATCTGACTTACCTCCTATTTTTGTCCCTAAGGGGACATGCTGCCGGAGGGGTCCGATCGCCGCTGTCACTTTTCAATTTTTTTTTTCTTTAGCCTCATAGAGGCTCTCATTGCCGCCGTACCCTCCCTCTCCTTCCCTCCTCCCCTCAGCCTGAAGAATTGAGCAGAACTGATCCGTCCTGCTCTCCGCCTCTCATAGGCATCAGCCTATGAGAGGATGGTGATCCTCGGCCAATCAGAGGCCGGGGATCGCCGATCTCGTACAGCACTGCTGGAGACCGCAGCGCTGTACGCAAGTAAACAAAGGGGATTTCTTTCCCCTTTCGTTTACAAACAGCCTGCTAGCCACGATCGGCGGCTAGCAGGCTTATCACGGAACTCTTTTAGGTGAAGTGGCAGGGAACGATCGTGCATGCGTGCGGCCATTCCCTGGGAAACTACAGCCCCAGGACTTGATGCCAATTGGCGTTAGGCGGTCCTGGGGCTGCTGCCGCGGTCACTCCCATTGGCGTGAGGCGGTCTTAAAGTAGTTAAAGTGATACTGATCAGGTTTTAAAAACACAATTTGTACTTACCTGGGGCTTCCTCCAGCCTACCGTAGGCTGTGAGGTCCCCTGGCATACTCCTGGCACCTCTCCCTGTCCTGCTGGTGTCTCCGTTAATTGGTGACTTCAGCTTGAAGTCGCCAGTACAAGTCCCTGCTGCACACGTTACGCATTATAACGCCGGCCGACATGGGAGTCCTGCACGTGTATGGTTCTCTAACTCTGAAATGCGTATGCACAGGACTCTCGCTCCAGCCAAATAGGGTAAAATAAGCAATGAAACACTTTTCAGCTTAGCAAAATTATAACAGTAAAAATGAAAGAAATATGCTTCACACACAGAAAGCGCCACTTAATATGTAAAGTAGTCTAAAATACTAACCTCCTGCACCCCTCCAGTGTCTCTTTAAACATGTGTACACACTACATTGTCACAGGGTGCACAGTGGTAGCAAACAGAAACACTTAAAGTGTACCAGAAACCAATTTAAAAAAGTTTTATACATACCTGGGGCTTCCTCCAGCCCCATGGGCATGGATCGCTCCCATGCCGCCGTCCTCCACTGCCTGCAGCTCCGGTATCATGTCCCGTTAGTTCTGCCAGTCATGGCCAGTCTGTGCAAGAGGACATGTGCTTTCTACGTATCTCTCCGGCAGCAGCAGAGCAGCGGCATGGGACCAATCCATGCGCATGGGGCTGGAGGAAGCCTGAAGTATGTATAAGACTTTATTTTTTAATTGGTCTCTGGTTTCCTTTAAGAGAATGTAATAAACAGCACAACCCTATTTAACTCTTAACTGGCCAGTGGGCTATAATGCAGTTCTGTACTCGGGCATCCCTTTAACCCTTATCACTCGTATGTCCCGCATAGCGGGACATCACAAATTGCCCTAGCGCTCGTATGTCCCGCTGTGCGGGACATTTCTGCATCGGCGGTTTGTGGCGCATCTATCCCCCCCGCAAAGCCCGATCTCTTGCAGATTTCTTGCTTTTTACATATTGATTCCTTGCTGATTCTTTATTGCAGATTCCTTTCAGCAGATTCCTTGCAGATTACATTGCAGATTTTTTGCAGATTGCCTGCAAAGTTGCATAGAGGATCAATGGCATCCTATGCAATGGACGTGGAGGAGAGTGTAAATAGTATCCAGCATTTTATTGCTAATATGCCCAATCAAAATACCAAAGATTGCACAGTGTACAGTGACAGGAAGACACCAGGTGGCAGGCATAAAACCACCTATTATTGTGAAACTTGCTCACGCAGGCCAGGATTACACCCAGGAAACTGTTTTACAATTTACCATACCTTGGCTTTCTCCTCTGCTACCAGCCAATAGAAGATGCCAAACTGTCCAAATAAGGTATCAAATGAAACGTTACAATGTGTTCTTTAAAATAAGATATACCATGTTACTATGTTATGTTCCATGTTAAAATGGGAGAGAGAGTAAAAGGGAGAGTGCATTTCTGTACAAAAAAACTCAAAGCAGAAACGACTCCCTTTAGGAAAGACCTCCGAGTAGAAAGGGTTAAAGAAGGTTATGTGCATAGCTGGGAGCCTTGTGAGGAAAGATGCTGCAGCACGTCGACCCCTGATGTACTCAGAAACAGCAGCACAGATGCCAGTGAGGTGAGAGGGTTTAAAAGGTTACAGTTCTGCATGGCAGGCTAAAGCAAAACAGTCCTGGCATACATTGTCCACAGTTTGTTGCAAGAGGAGCGGTACAACTCCCAAACCTCACAGCCAGATAAATCCCCTTCTATCATTGGGAAGATAAATCTTACTATGGGGTGCAGGGGCCAATCCTTGATAACGTTCACTCAGTGGGTGCAGAACTCACAGGCCAGCAGGTCTGAGAAGAGAGATTGAGATTCACAATCTTTGTAATCCAGCAGAAATGGCCCTTCTGAAGTCTACACGGCTTGTACAATCCAGATTCCATCAACCGCAGTGTTAAACCCCCCTAAAGACCAGGCACTCCCATTTCTAATCTTGCAGCTGTATTCCTCCCCCAGGTTCAGTAGCAGCCCAGTGTGCTTCTGTGTCACAGGATCCCTCCTTTATACCCAGCAATCAAAATGTGGGCCAGTCTGATAGATGTAGGCCTGAAAATCAGTTCCAGGTAACTCCAGAATTCTCTCAGAGGCTGAAGACACACCAGCCATCTCCCAGAAGCCTCTGCTCACTTCATCCTCTCTTCCAAAACTTATTGCAGTCTTAAAGGAGCTATGGCCTCTAAAGTAATCAGTATATGACATAAAATAGCAACAGAACAGTGTATGGTGTTATGTACAGGGCGTGTGCACAGGCATTAGCTGTATTTGCAGTCAGACTGTAATTTCACATTAAGGTGAGCTGGAAGTCGTATCACTGATACAATAATACAATAATAGTCTGTAACGGTGGTGTCAGCACACAGAGAGTATCTGGTTATTGATGATCTGCAGTATCACCAACAATACAGACGTATACCTGATTATTAGTGATCTGCAGAATCACCAATAATACAAGTATGACTAACCTCTGGGCACCTAGCAAAGTGTAAGTGTTTGGGTGCAACAGTAACTTAATAGTTTGACGAGACCTCACCAGAGGGGCTGGCGAGGTACTATCAGTACACTATACGTGCACTAGCGTACAAGCTCCAGCAGGCTGGAGAGTACAATAACGAAGAGGCTGAATCTCCCGGGGAGCGGGTGACTCAGATTGTACTGCAGGCACGAGAACACCCGTGGGGCGGGTGACTCAGACTGTACAGTAGCCTAAGAGATACAATAATACTATAATGACAGATACCCTATAAGAGCAGGTAATTAGGGCTGTACTACAGCTTAAGAGAACTGTTCCACTAGAGGAGCTGGTGTAACTAGTACCTCACCAGTGGCGAGGGCCCACTGGTGAGTAGAATGGTCAGGCAGGCAAGGTTCGGCAACAGAGAGGTAAGTATTGATTCAAAATCGTTACAAGAGAGTAATAAGTAATCAGGCAGAGGTTCAGCAACAGGAAGGTACGTATTGGTATAGAATCGTGAGACAAGAGAGTAATCGGTAATCAGGCAGAGGTTCAGCAACAGGAAGGTACGTATCGGTATAGAATCGTGAGACAAGAGAGTAATCGGCAATCAGGCAGAGGTTCAGCAACAGGTAGATAGATGGGCAGAAGTACAGGATCAGAAAGCAGATTCAGAGTCAGAGTGCTAGCCAGAGTCGTACACAGGAGATCAATACAATAGTAATATCCTAGCCTGGGTGTGAAATCCTTGGCATCAACACCCTGGAACTAGTCTAAACAAAATAACAATAGCAAGACTGCAAATTCCTAAACTTGGTGTGAAATCCGTAGCATCAACACCAGGGAACTACCTAAGGTCTGCGCGCTCACACGCAAGTATTCAAGACAACAGACAAGGTAACAATGAAGCCCGGAGGCTTATGAAGCAGAGGAGATTCCACTGGCACGCCCCTCCGCATCAGCCAATCCTGGGCGTTGTGGGACTCCTCTGACGTCAGCCGACCAGCAGGTCAGCTGAAGGGCTTCCTCCCCGCATAAAGGTCCCGTCTGTGCGGGCGGGCTAAGGCGAGCTCCTGGCTGAAAGAACGTTCCGTCCTCGGCTACCTGGATGCCGAGCGGACAGATGGGCGCATGGAGGCAGCTGCGGCGGCGGTGCTGTTCGCCGCAGCTGCCTCGGATATTACATAGTCAAATTACATTGTGGTACAGCATATAAATGTGTTTAAAGTATATTCATTTAGCCTTCTGAAAAATATACATAAAATGCAATATAGTTCTAAGCTGATAGAAATCTATACTTACTAAAAAGAAGTAGTATTCCTGTACTCATGACTGATTTTTGTTCCTCACTATTCTACTACCAAATCTTGTACATAAAGTCGAACATAATATCTTACTGTTTTTCCTTTAAATAGTGCACGTATCAAGGACATGAAAATTGGAAATGGCTTAGCTGTTCTCAATTCAGCCAAGCAATTCTTTGCAATTATATGCCACTATGGTGATTTGTACTGCTACCTTCAGGATGTGAAATCAAAGCTAACAGCTTGAAACAGTGCAGCTGATCAGTCATTCGTCTGCTGAAAGAAAGCTCTGTTGACATTCCATTTGTACTTTTGCAAACTTTGTAGAAAGCTTCTAAACTGTAAGATCAAAAAAGATTTTGCAAATACGGTTTTATTTGCCTCTGTTCATTATGATTTATGTGTTCCAACAGCATAATCTGGATGGTAATTGCATATTTATGATGCAGAGTTTTAATATAATAGATGTTAGGTTAACTTTTTTGTGATACCATATTAAAAGGCTTGAATATGATTTTATTCTATGGCACACTAACGAAAGCAGGCCTGTTTGTTGAATGGAAAGAATATATGCTAAAGTAGAGCTGATTGAAATTGCTGGTTTTGCATTGAAACTCTGTCATTTAAAAAAAAAATGAAATCACTTCAATATGTTTTTCTTCCTGCTCCTAGAAAGTTAGTGTGCCCTCAACTTCATTTAAATTACCTGCCAGAAAGGGTTTTTATACCTCTTGCAGAGCTGTCAAAGTTAAAGGGACCCTGAACACAGTGAAAAAATGCCATACTGAACTGAACTGGGGCTTCCTCCAGCCACTTCTGCCCCCCTCCCCAGGTAGTCTGTGAGGTCCCTCTGCATCCTCTTGGCATCCCTCTATGTGATGGGCATCCCTCCATTCTGCTGATTGAGGCTCCATTAGCTGCGTGACCAGTCCTGGGCCGCCCATGAGGCGTAGTGAGGCAGGTTCCTCAGGCAGCAGAAGTGGGGGCGGTGCCCGTCTGGCCGTGGGGGGAGGGGTACTGAGCTGGAGGGGGTAGCAGCCACGAAGGGGGGCAGCGGGCACAGAGGTGGGGAGGTAGGTCAGATCCCCCAGTCTGCGCTCCCCCTCCAGCTATTACCGCAGTGTACAATTATCAGGCAGCGGGCATGGAAATGATAAGTCACCTCCTTCCGCATTCCAGCGTGCGTTCCACCACTCGTCACTTCCTGAAATGCTGCCAACTGTACTGTACAGTGGACAGCATTGCAGGAAGTGACGAGCGGTGGAATGCACGCTGGAACATGGAAGGAGGTGAGTTATCACTTCCCCATCTGCTGCCTGATAATTGTACACTGCGGTAATAGCTGGCGAGGGAGCGCAGAATGACGGGACCCAGGTGAGGAAGGGGGGTACGACCCCCCTCCCCACCGCTGTGCCCGCTGCCTCCCTTACTGGCTGCTACCCCCTCCAGGCTACCTATATTGCAGGCATTGAGCAATTATACTAGCTATGAGGGGGGGCGGATCTTCACAAGTTTTCCTCAGGTGGCAAACAGTCTAGAACTGGCTCTGTGCATGACTTGGCCGGGAGTCGTGCACTACTGCGCATGTATGGCCCATCCACGTGCCTGTCGTGCACACTTGTTTGGTTCTTGTGCAGTTTTACAAGACTTCTGGTCAAGTCGTGCAGTTAACGGAGCCACCAGTGGGAAAATGGTGGGAGCTCAGAGGACGCAGAAGGACCTCACAGACTATAGGGGGGCTGGAGGTAGCACCAGGTAAGTTTAGTATGGTATCTTTTCATTGTGTTCAGAGTGTCTGTAAAGAGGAACTATATTGATAGTAGTAATATGTACTAATTATCCAGGATATCCGTTTTTTACATTAATTATCTTGGTTTCAGCATCAAAAAAGCTTCTTATATGTGTATATATTGCTGTATTTAGGTTTGTAACTGCAGCCTCATAATGATGCTTAGCCTAGGTTATGTCACACAGCATCTGTGTAAAAATAGCAATCGGTAATTTTGGTACCAATTTTGGAATATTCTACCGATAGTAGAATATCAGTATGCCAGGCTGCCATATTGATTTCTTTTTAAACAATACCAGTTGCATGGCATCCTTTTGATCTTTCATGCATCAGTAGTGTCTAAATCACACACCTGAAACAAGCATGCAGAAAATGCAGTCAAACTTCTGATCTGAATGCTTGTTGAGGGTCTATGGCTAAAAGTACTAGAGACAGAGGACAGACAGGCAATCTTCATTGTTTAAAGAGACTCTGTAACAAAAAGTTCCCCTGGGGGTACTCAGGATCCCAATGAGGCTTCCCCCTCCACTGTAGCTGCAGACAATCCAGCGCTGGCTTCCCCGAGATGCTGTTTCAGCTCTCAGCATGGAGATAGGTGGAAATAGCCGATCTCTGTTGGGTCCGCTCTACTACACAGGCGCATGAGACTTGCGCCTGCGCAGTAGAGCAGACCGACAGCAATCAGCTATTTCCACCTACCTCGGAGCGGAGAGCTGATACTGCGCCTGCGCTGGAGCTGGGAAGATAAATATTTACATCCCTGCTGTTCAGAGGGGCACAGCGAGACCGACGTGGGACACAGGATGACAGGGGAAACCTCGATAGGATCCGCTTCCCTTACCTAAGGTGAGTACCTACCATGGGAACTTTTTTTTTGTTACAGGTTTTCTTTAAAAGGAAAAAAATATGGCACTGTCCATATTCCTCTCAAGGCAGTTTGCATAGCAATAGTGGGCACACTGGGTGCAACTGAATTGGTGCCCCTGGACCAGAGGGACTCACAAGGGGTGCCCCTTTATCCACTGTAATAGCTGTTGTTCATTGATGCTATGCTGGAAATGATCATTTCTATCTGTGCTTTGAATAGTGGTAATCATTAACAAGCTATTCCCCTCCCCTGCTTACACATCTCTGACATTGTGACATCGGCAGCTTTTGTTGCTCCATATTAATTGTTATGTATAGCATGTCTGGAGGGGCCTAATGTAAAATGTGCAGTGGGTTCCATAGCTCCTAAGCTACAACGCTCCATCAGTAAATGTTTGGATTGCCAGTAGGGAGGCCAATGATGATGGAAGACACTTGCATTCACTAGGAATATCAGTGTGCATGTAAGTTTAAATGATCTAAGGATTACAGTAGCCCTTCCCTACATGCAGGTGAAGATGATAATGTGCACACAACCTATCTAAATGCCCATTCAAATAATTTGATTCCATTAAACTAATTTACCTCTGGAGAGGCTGAGTTTAGTTTCCGTTCAGTTAAATCTTGGCTCTAATCCAGGCTCGGATTAAACATGTAGCTCTGGTGAAACACAACATTGACTATATCCCCACTGAATAGACTGACCTTTAATTAGGCAATGATTAAAGGAATCTGGCCTTGAAAATTAGCACTTGCTAGATTTGGATTCCAGTTTAATCTTAGGTATTAGAATACTAAAGTAGGTGTTATGGTACAGTCGGTGTTACAATCTTCAATTTTCACTTACACAGGTGAGATTGTGTTTAGCATTTTAGTCATGGTGAGCAGTTTACTTTACATTTTTCACTGCAGTATGAAAGGAGTTTTAATCACAGCCACATTGAATTTACAATACAAGCTGAATGACAAATAATAGACAGACAGCTCAGGTTTTAAACAGACATGATCATGTGATTTTGTGCTGTTAGGTAGGCCCAGTAGGGAGGGGAGATGAACACACTACGTAGGTTTGCAGAATAAGTATTCAGTAGAGAGTTACTGTGTGGTAGGGGGTGGATAGATCATCGTATAGAGGTGGGTTTTGACAATTTTCTTGAATGTGTTGAAGTAGGAGGCAAGTATGATGGGCAGTGGAAGAGAGTTCAAGTGGGTGGGGTCAGCTCTTGAGAAATCCTGCAGCCATGCATGTGAGTGTGAAATGTGCAGTACAGTTAGGCAAAGGTAGTTGGAGGATTAGAGGGGGAGCCTGGAGTATACCTGTGAACAAGCTCTGAGATGTAGGTATAGCAAGTTTTGTGAACAGATATATAGACCAGGGATAGAATCTTGAAACTTATCCTGAATCAGATTGGGAGCCAGTGCAGGGATTTACAGAGGGGGATGTGGATGTGGAGCGGTGAGAAAAATGGATGAGTCTGGCAGCCACAATCATAACTGATTGAGGGGGGCAGCATGGTTCAAGTGGAGGCCAGCCAGAAGGGAGTTGCAGTAATCAAGGCGGTTCCCACCCTGAGCTATACCAGCCCCCATGGTACATGGTATGGGGGCTTTGCAGGAGAGGGGCAGCCAAGCCCCCCCGTCTCCCCCAGAGCCCTTGTCCAATCCATGAACAAAGGGCTCTTTCCCACCTCTGATGCCCCAGGAGGAGGTGGGGGCCATTAATATTCATATATAAGTAATTTATAGATAATTTTACTCTGGGAGAAATACACTTTTTATATGTACAGTGTATGTTTGCATGCATTTTACATTTTAAATTTTTTCAAGATAGTGGTCCTTTAAAATGCCTATTTCTGAATCAGCATTTCTACATTGTCCATTCTGAGACTTTAAAGTTTGGGAATACAGACACTCTCATACACTTAGGTGGATCCTTAAAATCAAATTAATGCCAGAGGCTCCTATTCCACAAAGGTGCATACAGATATCCAACAAGACCTCAACGCTATAGCAATAACATCCGTCCGAGATTCTCACTCATAACCAGGGCCGGCCCGCTCATGAGGCGGGGTGAAACTTTTGCCTCAGGCGGCAAATTTCCAGGCGCGGCACCCCCCAGGTGATCGGAGTGGGTGGGGGGATGCCGCTGCGCAGCGGCTATCATGTAGCGAGCCCAGGGCTCGCTACATGATTTAAAAATTAAAAAATTAAAAAAAAAAGTGCTGCGCTCCCTCCTGGGCGATGTAATTGTATCGCCCAGAGGGTTAAACACTTTATGTGCACTGTTTACATGTGAGTTTGATGTGTTCCTAGTGTATTTTATGTATACAACAAATACTTATTTCTATGTAGTGTGTCCACCTGTAAATATTATTGTGTTCTGGGTGGCTGCAAGAACCAAATGTTCTGAGTGAGGAATCTCAGACTGAGGTCATTGCTACAGTGCTTAGGTCTTGTTGTATTTCCTTCTGAGGCTTTGTCTTTCTCTGAGTAGTGAGGTCCAGGTATAAATAGGCATAGAAGTGAGCAAGAAAGAGAATCTGCTTTGGTTGTGTTAATTAGAACAACCTCTCTTCCATTGCATCAGGGGAAAAAAACATGAATGGTCCACTTTGATGTATTTTTTGGTTCAAGAAAAATTGTGATCAACAGCACTAATTTAAAAATAAATAAATAAATAAATAAAGGTAAAAAAAAGCCCTTTTTGGTGGAAATCTAATTTTAAAGTGGACCCAAATTAAAAATACAAGATTTCAGAAATAAAATCTATTTTCTAAATTATATTAATAAATAGCAGCCTTTTTTTCAGCTGCATGATGACAAATATAAAATATTTTACATTTATTGAAGAAACCCCTCCCTTCCTTTCAAATTGCCGGGACAAAATCCGGCAAACTGGTGGAGTAGATGGTGTCAGGCAATGGAGGAATTGCTAATGGCTGCCCCCAGTATAACCCTAGTTATGAAAAGAGAAGGGTGAAAAGCATGCTGAAAGCTGAAATGATCATAGGTTTGAAGGAGTGTCTATTTATCTTTGTATGTGTCAGAGTGGTGCAACTAAATATTTTTTATTAAAAATAATGTTTGGTTTGGGTCCGCATTAAAGTTCTTCACGACCCCTCTTTAAACAGATGCAGAAAAACATTTAGCTTGGTTTGCCTTCTAGTCTCATTCCTGAAAGCTGTTTTATCACACTTTTTTATATTCAAACAACAATATAAAAGTACACCAATATAAAAGTACACAGTTTAGAGCAAAGTCATATTTATTGTAAGAAGTCACTCTTGCCAGGCTCTAAGTATATTAGGATGCATTGCCCTGCTTGGATTTAAAAGAAAATAACTTTTTTTTTTTAGGAAACATTCCTTTTAATTGCTTTTTAAGTGCAAATGCAAGTTTAAGATATATTTTATGTGGAAGAACAAGGTTTCCTCAAGATTGATAGAGAATGCTCTGCATTTCTCAAGGGAAATCAGAATTGCAACATAAAAAGATGTTTCAAGCATAATCTATTATAATGTATGCTTAGAAATGCTTAATGATGTAGTACACTTCTGCTTAGAAACAAAAGTTTTTATAAATACCTGTGGAATAGCTTAATGTACTCCAAGCCTAAAACAATGCAAATTAAAAATTATATTCTCAACCATCCTGCTTAATACTGTTTGTAATGTTGAGCGTATATACTAGAATTTGTGTATGTAATGTATATGTGCATGCATATAATAAAGGCTTCGATTAAAAAGGACGCTATATATAAATGATATTTAATTTATCGTTCAGTAAAATGGGCACCAGGATATGATGTAAGATAACGTTTATAATACTGATATTTTTCAATTTCCCACTGTAACCTTTATTTGTACATTTACTAAAATGAGGAAAAGTAAAAGTGATAGAATATTGTTTAATTTAAAAATATTGTACTACTTCATTTATATAGTAAAATACCTTTAATACTTACCGATAATACTTACCGATATTTCACTAACCCTAAGACCTCCATGATGTTGCCTAACCCTAAGACCCCCCTGATGTTGCCTAACCCTAAGACTCCCCCCCGGTGGTGCCTAACCCTAAGACCCCACTGCTGGTGCCTAACCCTAAGACCCCCCCCCCCAGTGGTGCCTAATCATAACTACCTCTGCAGGGGGCCTAATCTTAATCCCTGTTTTGTTTGTGAAATATGAATGATTATGTGTTTATGGTTTTACTTAACATAGAATAAAAAAATATATATTTGAGGAGTCAAAATGTAAAAATAAACATTATTTTTATATGTAAGTTCAAGTAAGTTTGTTGAGAAACGATAAATTGTAACATTATGATACGCTGTACGTTCCTTTTAAAGTGGGATTATACTACCCAAACTAAAAGTTCAATAACTACTCTTAGTAACATAAAAGAACATTTGAAAGCAATCCCACAAATTATCTGTATACTTTTACTTCAGAGATCAGCTCAAGATAGCTTATCTCTGGCTAATGATATATATCCCTGGCTGAAGCTCTCTAAAAGATGTGCCTTTACTCTGCTCCCCTCCTTTTTTTGGTGAAGTGCCTCAGCTGTTACCAGGGCAATGTGTCTGTTCAGCAGAGGGAAGGGGAGTGAGCAGAATCAAAACAAAGGCAGAAAGTGTCTTCTGCCTTTGCCGAAGAGACAGAGATAAGCTATCTTGTACTGCTCTCTGCAGTGAAGGTATACATTTTACACAAAGAGAATGTGTGGGATTGCTTTGGTAAAAGCAGCAGATTTCTGGCAGCACTACAGGACAATTACTTGACTCAAATGGTAACTGAACCAACTAGGGGGCATGCGTTACTGGATCTGATCATTTCTAATAGACCAGATAATGTATCAAATGTGCAGGTTCAAGAACATTTGGGAAATAGTGATCACAACATGATAACGTTTGATCTGGTGACTGATAGGCCACGGGGCAGCAACATGATAACGTTTGATCTGGTGACTGATAGTCCACGGGGCAGCGGGACCACTAAAACTATGAATTTTAGAAAAGCAAAGTTCACTCAAATTAGGCAGGCACTAAGTTTGGTGAACTGGGATAATGTACTACAAGGGGAAGACACTGAAGGGAAATGGCAAGCTTTTAAACTTATACTCAATCAATACTGTAGTATGTATATCCCATATGGAAACAAAATGTCTAGGAATAAAAAAAGGCCTCTATGGATGAATAGAAAGGTTAAAGATAAAATGAAGAGGAAAAAGAATGCCTATAAGTTCTTAAAACAGGAGGGGACCGAGGCTGCACTAAGCAATTATAAGGAGTGCAAGAAAAATTGTAAAAAAGAAATTAGGCAGGCAAAGATTGAAGCTGAAAAACAAATCGCTAAGGATATCAAATCTAACCCAAAAAAGTTTTACAAGTACATTAACTCTAAAAAAAGAAAGGTTGACTGTATAGGACTCCTAAAGGATGAGGATGGGAACTCAATGGTGGATGACCAAGGTAAGGCACAGTTATTAAATGCTTTCTTTGCTTCTGTCTTCACAAAAGAAATAGCACTGTTGCAAACTACAGAGGCAGAAGAGTCTCAATCTTCTAACTGTAATATTAAATACTTAACGCAGGAAGAAGTGAAGGCAAGACTAAATAAATTAAAAATAGACAAGGCACCTGGCCCGGATGGCATGCATCCTCGGGTCCTAAGGGAATTAAGTTCAGTTATAGATAAACTCCTTTATCTTATCTTTTGTGACTCTCTTGCAACTGGCAGAGTCCCAGTGGATTGGCGTACAGCCCACGTTTTCCCATTATTTAAGAAGGGCAAAAAATCTGATCCAGGAAATTATAGACCTGTAAGTTTAACATCAGTTGTATGCAAACTATTTGAGGGGTTACTAAGAGATACTATACATACATGACTTCATAGTAGAAAATAATCTTATTTCTCAGCATCAACATGGGTTTACTAAAGACAGGTCCTGTTTGACTAACATGCTCAGCTTTTATGAGGTAGTGAATGCTAATATGGATATTGGGAATGCTGTAGATGTGATATACTTGGACTTTGCAAAGGCCTTCGACACTGTTCCCCACAAAAGTCTGGTGCAAAAGTTGAGGATGCAAGGACTGGGGAAGAGTCTGTGTTCATGGATAGGGAACTAGCTAATGGACAGAAAACAAAGAGTTGTGGTCAATGGATCGTACTCAAAATGGGAGACTGTTAGCAGTGGGGTCCCACAGGGGTCTGTTCTGGGTCCAGTGCTCTTCAATTTATTTATTAATGACCTAGTAGATGCAGTAGTGAGCAATGTTGCTATTTTTGCAGATGATACAAAATTGTGCAGAATCATCAACTCTCAGGAAGATAGTGTCATATTGCAACAGGATCTGGATAGGATGGCTATATGGGCACATACATGGCAGATGAAATTCAATGTTGAGAAATGTAAGGTCATGCATTTTGGACGTACTAATGGTCTAGCACCATACAAAATAAATGGGATACAGTTGGGGACATCAAACTTGGAGAAGGACTTAGGAGTACTCATTGACAACAAGTTAAATAATCGTACTCAATGCCAAGCAGCTGCAGCTAAAGCTAACAAAATTTTGGGATGCATTAAAAGGGAAATAAAAACTCGAGATGCTAGCATAATATTGCCCCTGTTTAACTCTCTAGTAAGGCCACATCTGGAATATGGAATTCAGTTCTGGGCACCACATTACAAAAAAGATATTGCAGTTTTAGAGCAGGTGCAGAGACGAGCAACAAAATTGATGCGTGGGATGGAAGGTCTCACTTATCGAGAAAGGTTAGATAAACTGGGTTTATTTAGTCTAGAGAAAAGACGCCTTAGAGGGGATCTAATTAACATGTATAAATACATCAGAGGGCAATATAATACCTTGGCGGATGAGCTTTTTGTCCCTAGGCCTTCTCAAAGGACTAGAGGACATGATCCTCTAGTCCTTTTTGTCCCTAGGCCTTCTCAAAGGACTAGAGGACATGATCTGCGCATGGAGGAAAAACGTTTTAACCATTTATTTAGGAAAGGGTTCTTTACAGTAAGAGTGATTAAGATGTGGAATGCATTGCCACAGGAAGTCGTTATGGCAAACTCTTTACCTGCATTTAAAGGGGGCTTAGATGCTTTCCTTGCGTTGAAAGACATCCATGGCTACAATTACTAGGTAATGCCTAATGATGTTGATCCAGGGATTTTATCTGATTGCCATCTGGAGTCGGGAAGGAATTTTTCCCTTTAGGGGCTAATTGGACCATGCCTTGTAAGGGTTTTTTCGCCTTCCTCTGGATCAACAGGGATATGTGAGGGAGCAGGCTGGTGTTGTACTTTATACTGGTTGAACTCGATGGACGTATGTCTTTTTTCAACCAAAATAACTATGTAACTATGTATAAGTTGCTATTTTAGGCACCAATAACACACATATACATACCTATTTATCAAAATATCAAAACCACTTATGTTTTACACTTGTTTTACAAAACCCTTCCTCTTGAATGAGAACTGAATGAGGCAGGGAAGAGGAGGAAAAGAGAGCGTGATAGGAGGGGATATTGCAGCAAGCCTTCCTCTTTCTGTCTTGTCATTGCTTCTGGAAACTCATCTGAGCAAGACAGCTATTTTTGGTACAGTGCTGCGCTGATCATTTGGAGGCCGCCATAGGCCATAATAAGAATTACTACTATAGCGGTGCTCTGCGAGATATTTTGGTGCTAGTTATAGCCAGATCTCAAATTAGGGAAAACAAAACAAAAAAAGCTGATTTGGGCCACTGGCTATAGCTGGAGCCCAGATTGCATGTTGCCCCAGAGTTGCGACAACTTGGAGGGAGAATAGCATTAATGGCATCCAGAAGTCTGGCTGCAGTAGGATTAGCCATCTTTTGGCTTCACTCTGCATCAAAATTTAGCCGTGCCCATTTTAAATGTATGCCACCTAAAGGCCACCCTCGTACATTCCAGGTTTGGATCTGGTAAATTGGAGCATTTATCTGCAGCCTGCTGCTGAGCTTGTGATGTAGCATATATTTACTATATTAGGAACACACAACCATTCCTCTAGGTTCTGTTAGCAGGTGGTGCTGTCATTTGTGCCTCCATGTTCTTTTCAGTGACCATCAGTGACCATATTCATGAATGTATTGTTGCTAGAAACCCGAGAGCCACCCTAGCCAATTCCAGATTTGGATCTCAGATGGTGTTCACAGCCCCCTGGTGGATTTCAGCAATCAGGGGCGTAACTAGAAATCACTGGGCCCCCCTGCAAAACTTTGAATGGGGCCCCCCTCAACTGTCATTGTTAGAGGAGGGAGTGCTGATGGTAGCCCAAGGTAAGCGAGGGGGTGCCAGGCCCCCCTGCCCGCAGTTATTGTTCCTGCTTCTCCCCTTTCCTGTGCTGCATCCCCTCCTGCCCTAAGAATGGACCTGGAGGGCCCAAGAGTCAGGGGCCCCCCTTAGGCTTTTCCCCTAAGGGCCCCCCTGTGGATGCATCCCTTGCGGGGCTATTGTTACGCCCCTGTCAGCAATTATCTGCAGCACACTGCCAGTGATGGAGCATGAATTTACAAATGCAACTAATACACTTTGCCCTGGAAGTATTAGTAATGCTGCTGTTACAATTACTTCTATATTCCTCTCACTACAAGCTATCTGTAAGATCGCTGTGTATATTTAAAAAAAATGAAAAAAAAACAAACAAACTTGTTTTTCTTTCCAGGAGTTCTCTCTTCTGTCTCTGCTTTGAAGCCAGTATCATTCTTTAGGTAATCAACTTCAAGGACTTCCTTTCCACTACTAGTATATTTTCAACCCCAGTTTAACCACTTGAGGACCCACCTATTACCCCCCCCTTAAGGACCAGTGCTGTTTTAGCTGATCTGTGCTGGGTGGGCTGTGCAGCCCCCAGCACAGATCAGGGTGCAGGCAGAGCGACCAGATCACCCCCCTTTTTTCCCCACTAGGGGGATGATGTGCTGGGGGGGTCTGATCGCTCCTGCCTGCCTGGGTGTGGCTGGCGGGGGGGCACCTCAAAGCCCCCCTCCTCGGCAAAATTCCCCCCCCCTCCCTCTCCTCCCTCCCTTCCCCGGAGATCCGAGGCTGCACAGGAACGGATCTGTCCTGTGCAGCCTCTAACAGGCTCCTGCCTGTCATGTGACAGCGATCCCCGGCCGCTGATTGGCCGGGGATCGCTGATCTGGTACAACGCTGCTACTGTTAGCAGCGTTGTACGGATGTAAACAAAGCGGATTATTTCCGCTTGTGTTTACATTTAGCCTGCGAGCCGCGATCGGCGGCCTGCAGGCTATTCACGGAGCACCCCGCCGTGAATTGACAGGAAGCAGCCGCTCGCGCGAGCGGCTGCTTCCTGATTAATTAGCCTGCAGCCGGCGACGCAGAACGTCGCTGGTCCTGCAGCTGCCACTTTGCCGACGCGCGGTATGAGTGCACAGTCGGCAAGTGGTTAAGTGAGAGCTGTGTGATATTTTCACATAAGTGGCATCTGTCCCATTCTGCAATTTAATCACAGGCAGCCTAGTCTTTCAATGAAGTCTTCATTCGTGGTTAGAGAGTGTATAATTAATCTAATAGATACTGTACAGAAGTCATTAAAATAAAAAGAGTAGATTTTCATGTGAAAGATTGATAAATAGTATGTTATGCCGGGAATACACCATACATTTTTCCACTTGATAGATTGGTTTGATAGATAATTTCCGACATATCCAATATTCCTTACGATTGTTTTTTTTAGTCGATTTCTCATAGAAGTGAATGGAAAAAGATAAGAAAAACGAGAGGAAGATAAGAAAATTGAGCGTAGAATCGAGCGGAAAAAATGATCGGATGGAAAAACGTTTTGGGTGTACCCAGCATTAGACTTTTCCAGGATTTAAAGAGACACTGAAGTGAAAAAAAATTATGATATAATGAATTGATTGTGTAGTACAGCTAAGAAAGAAAGCATTAGGAGCAGAGACATAAGTCTAATATTTGTTTCCAGTACAGGAAGAGTTAAGAAACTCCACTTGTTATCTATGCAAATAGCCATTTTAAAAGTCGCAGAGAGCTCTGACTTCTGATTAGGTTATCTCAGCTGTATTGTGTTTTTCTTTTGCAGAGAACAATCAAACAGGACAGGTCAAAAGTTCACTGCCTGTTCTGCAAAAACTTTTAGGGCCTGTGGAATGCTGAGTTATGTGTAAACTGCAAATATTAGAGAATGATGCAACGTTATAAAAAAAAAGCAAAAAAAAAAAAAAAAAAAGCTTTGCAACTGAAAATAAAAATATGAGAATATTTTTTTTGCTACCAATGTTCTAGTTAGTACCCCTACTACACAACCAATTCATGATATCATCATTTTTTTTTTCGCTTCAGTGTCTCTTTAAAAAGTTGTATTTGTCTGTCTATGCAGATATAAATTATGAATTACCTCCTAATGGCATCTTCAGCAATGTGACAACAGTCTCAGGCAATGCATGAATCCAGAACAATTTATTACAGTAAAACTCTTAAGACTTTTTATTAATCATTATTTATCTTTTCCATGGTAGGATCAATGCTTAAAGTGTTCCATGCCCTTTACAAATTAACTTTTATGTATATAGCATTAACATAAGTGGATTATATAACATTTCTCTGTCATTATTAAATAACTTGAAAAAAAATTATATTTAATTACCTTAAAGGAAACCAGAGATGAACGCTTTGGCACAAAATAAGCATATCCCCCGATAGATTTTACAAAATAAATACTATACCTGTTATTTTTCCGCTCTGGTGTGCCGTTTTTTTGTGTTTTTTTACTAAAACTCCATGAAAAACACAGTTCATCAGAAAAGCGTATTATTTAGTGGGCTGTGTGCAAAATGAAATCACCATTTCTAAAAACCTCTTATGACTAACATATATAGATTTAAAAAAATACGTTTTTCAATATGCCCTTACATTAGCAGACACCAGCAGCTCCGCCCATCTCATCACACAGCTCTCTGTGATGCTGCAAGTACTATACAGAACAGGGAAGCAGAGCCAGAAGGGGGCAGGCTTGGGCTTGAAAAGACATCATAGAAGACAGTCTCAGCTATAACAATTCCTGAGCAAAGCCAGGCTGAATGCTCAGTTGGGGATTTTATCAGGGCTTGAAACAAGCAGGCTGAGCAGTGAAGAATGAAATAGAGAGCAAGGTAGATGTTTTCTCTAATGTCCCCACTGATGTATATGGTAAAATACATGAGGGTGCTTTGTCTCTGGTTCACTTTAAATAGCCATATAAATCCATACCATGAGGACTGGAAAGTCCAAAACAGCTGTGTGCATGTTGGATTGATATGGCTCTGAAAAATGTATAAGCTATGGGCTCACTATACACCAGCAGTTCTGTATGTGTGCACTAGCGTCACTAGCTATGTACGGTGGGTGCGATCCGCACCTCCAGTACCAACCAGCAGGGGGTGCAACAAGTTCCCAGCTGAAAAAAATAACAATACTTAGATCAGGCACGAGCCTGATCTACATTTCCTTCCTGTGCATAGCTCTAGCTCCTGAATCAGCGCAGAGAGTACTGATAACAGAGTTATCAGAGGTGAAGGAACTTCAGCACCTCTTTGCCAGAGTGACCACATTCAGCAGGAATGTGAGGAGGAGAAGAGACACAGACCTACGCACAGCTGGAGCAGGGGTGACAGAGTGCTGTGTGAGTTGCTGCTTGTGTGTATGTATTGTGAGTGCTTATGTATGCATGTGCATGGAGTATCTGTGCATAAAAGTATGGTGTGTGCGTGTGCGAGCGTGTGTGTGTGTTTGTGTGCGTGCGTGCGTGCGTGTGTGTGTGTGTATTGAAATAGAGTATGTGTGCCTGTGTGTGTAAATGTGTGGTGGAGTATGTGTGCCTGGCTGTGTGATGTATATGATACACAGGCACACATACTCCATACATGTAC
Organism: Hyperolius riggenbachi; assembly: GCF_040937935.1. Lineage (NCBI taxonomy): Eukaryota > Metazoa > Chordata > Amphibia > Anura > Hyperoliidae > Hyperolius > Hyperolius riggenbachi. The sequence goes on from NC_090646.1 coordinate 403,163,888, forward strand.
ACAGACAGACACACATACTCTATTTCCACACACACACAAACCATACTTTTATACATTGTGTATGTACTGTAGTTGTACATATACAACGAGATGCTGTTTCCCCCAGCATAAACTTGATGGGGCTTTCCTCCTCTCTTGTGTCCAGTGTAGCAGCCCTCCTTCACCCCCATAGCAAGAATTGCCAGTAAACCTATGGTGACTAGACATCCCTCTTTACCTCGTTTAGGATCCATATCCAGGTTTCCCTGTCTTAGGCTAAAATTTGTCCCGGCCAGGGGACTCTGGGTGGCTGCATGCTCCGCTTCCTGTCCACCTCCGATCCACCCACTCCATATAGAATGTACACAAGCTAACCAGCCGTCCGCATACATGATGGTCCTTTTACAATCAGTTGCTGTAAATTGTAAATGAAAGGACAACTGATGTGCCGTCCAGTGTTTGTTTCCTTTTGCCCTCTTATTCTATATGCTGAAAAACTGAGCAACGCTTTAAAATGCATTAAGTGTAAAAGGGCCCTTACAATCGCTGTGTCTGTGTTTTTGGAGGAAACTCAGGGCACTGCTTTAGTTACATTGTTACATTACAGTTAATGCCGCTTACGTCATGTAACCATGGTGTGCTTAGTGCACCGCACTAACTTCTTTCCTTTTTTGGAGGTGGGGGGGTGAGGGGGGTGTCTGTAAATAATCAGCACCGGGTGTCAAATACCCTAGCTACGCCACTGGATGTGTGTCTGGCTTTTAGGGGCACAGAGAGATTATTTGCATATTTGGGAGTGATTCATCATGGGAAACCACAGTTGCTCACTTAAAGCTGAATTATGGCAAAAGTATATATCTTACAGTGCTTCAAATCTTTCCATGTTCACAGCATCACCCCAGGGCCAGTTCTAGCTACAATGGAGCCCTGGGGCAAAAGTAACTTTGGGGCCTCTCTGACACCCCCTTTCAACCAAATCACAATGGAGCCCTGGGGGCAAAAGTAATTTTGGGGCCTCTCTGACATCCTCCTTTCAACCAAATCACACCAAGGGCCCCTGACCTGACTGCCAGGCCCGATCCAATCCACTCCCCTCTGTTACTTCGCGTGATAAGCGAAGGTTTCACGTGAAAAGCGCACGTGATCACGCGCAAACCTTCAATTATCACGCGAAGTAACGCTAACCTTTGCGCAGTAACTCGCGTGATAATTGCTGTGATAGCAGTTATCACACATTAGTCCTTTTAAAATAATACCAGTTGCTGTCTCTCCTGCTGATCCTGTGTCTCTAATACTTTTAGCCACAGCCCCTCAACAAGCATGCAGGTCAGGTGCTCTAACTGAAGTCAGACTGGATTAGCTGCATGCTTGTTTCAGGTGTGTGACTCAGCTACTACTGCAGCCAAAGAGATCACCAGGACTGACAAGCAACACTGGAGCGGTGCAGTATTTTTATCACACCCCACCGCCAGGCAATGAAAGTCTATCAAGACTTTCATACTTCCGGAAGTGACAGAAGTGACGTTTTGCCGCATCCCTGATGCAGGATGATGTTAGTTTATGGTGACACGTGGATTTTAAAATGCTTACCAATGCGACATTGTGGCGCGCATACGCGGAAGCGTATTTTTACAATACACTTCCGTATACCCGAAGCAGGAAGTGACCACAATCACACGTCACTTCCTGTTTGGCCCAATGCCAGATGAGGAATACAGTGTAGTAACACAGTATTCCAAAAGGCCTTTTTCTGGTGGTGCGATGCAGTGCGGCGGAAGCGATGCACCACATTGCTGCCGCCAGTTTATAATGTAAAACCGGCCTCAGGCATTGAATGAGATTGCCTTCATAAGACACTTCATACAATTGCCCACTTGCAAATAACAATATGAACAATGATCTGCAGTGAAGACCCACTTTCTGTGGATTAGCCTGATCCTCTGCATTTCTACTTTAGGGCATACTGTATGATCATTGCTGGCATTTCTTGTCATGAGTCTTCTACTTGAAAAAAACGACATCAGTAGTATTCAAGTGTGGAAATGTATTCACACGGTGGGGTTGATGCACTAAACTATTTTAAAGTTTATGTGCACATACAGGGCTTGATTCACTAAACCGTGATAACTCAAATATCACATCTTATCAAAGATATCACACCTTATAAAAGTTAACCCGCTTTATCAAAATAGAATAGCGAGTGCTATGAACCCGCAGGGGCTCAGGGCAGGTTGATTGCCATTGCCAATTAGCAGGCATAAGTTTGTAGCGCTCACTATGCTACTCTAATAAGGCGTGTTAACTTTGATAAGGTGTGATATATTTGATAAGGTGTGATATTTGAGTTATCACGGTTTAGTGAATCCAGCCCCCAGTGTGGTATGTGGGCTACGTGTGCATGTCAATTTTACGAGCCTTTCATTAATCTACTCTATTGTACACAAAATGCAGGGGCATCATTAATTGCATTCAAAGCAATTACAACATTTGTGGTGCTGTCCTACACAAAAAAATATAATAAAAAAGTGCTTCATTTTTACAATAATTATGTATAAATGATTTAGTCAGTGTTTGCCCATTGTAAAATCTTTCCTCTACCTGATTTACATTCTGACATTTATCACATGTTGACATTTTTACTACTGGCAGGTGATGTCAGTAGAAGGAGATGCTGCTTGCTTTTTTGGCAGTTGGAAACAGCTGAAAACAGCTGTTATTTCCCACAATGCAACAAGGCTCCCACAGTGTGATGTCAGGACCATGGCTAGGGTGGCTCTCAGATTGGTTTCAAGCAGCAATAAATTCATGAATATGGTCACTAAAAAGAACATGGAGGCAAAAATGACAGCACCACCTGCTAACAGCACCTAGAGGAATGGTTGTGTGTTCCTAATATAGTAAATATATGCTACATCAGAAGCTCAGCAGCATGCTGCAGATAAATGCTGGAATTCACCCGGGGTTTGTGACTATCTGAGATCCAAACCTGGAATGTCAGCTATACAGAGCCCCCAGTCCCTGATTATCCGTTTGTGAAAAGGAAACGATTTCTCATGGAAAAGGGGGTATCAGCTACTGATTGGGATGAAGTTCAATTCATGGCCACGGTTTCTTTTTAATGTAATGCTCTATTTATTTACTTGGAATGCAAATTGCGATTTTGCGAGATTTGCATTTATGAGTCCTGTTCAGTAGAGTAAGAATCACAGCGCAGTTGCCCCCAAAATGCTGCATGCCGCAAATCATAATTAGTGCAGTGAGAAATATCTCATAGGATTACATTAGTAACAGAACTTTGATGATTGCTGGCGATCAGCAAAGCGCTGAAAAGCACCCCATTGCAAACCAGCTCTAATGTGGTAGTTGTGTGTTGCATATCCCTTGTGTAAATGAGCCTTAACTGCACTTCAGAGATTTAAAACTACAAAGAAATTTGAATTGGAACAGGAATGTAAGCTTGTCTTTAAAATTCTGAAGTGTCTCTAATCCATAAAACGTCTTTTAAAACTTGCCTATGGCACAGCAATAAGCTGCAGTTCTTAGTCAAAACTGTAACCAGCCTTAATGGTTTGTGGACCTTGCAAGGCTCAGGAACAGCAAGGATGGGGCTGACATTGGTGGAAGTGTGTCAGTAGGTCACAGAATTATAGCAGTTCGGTTAGCCTTAAAATGAACCCGAGGTGAGAGTGATGTGGAGGCTGGAGGCTGCCATGTTTATTTCCTTTTAAACAATACCAGTTGCCTGAAAGTCCTGGTGATCTTCTGGTATCAAAAGTATGAGTTACAACCCTGAAACAAGCATGTGGCTAATCCAGTAAGAGCACCTGATCTGCATGCCTGTTTAGGGTCTATGGCTAAAAGTATTTGAGAGACACAGGATCAAGAGGACAGCCAGGATTTTGCATTGTTTAAAGGGAAATTAAAAGGAAATAAATATGGCAGCCTTCATATTGTTCTCACCTCCTATTCCCTTTAAGAGTAATTGCAGATCTCCCTGAACCAGTCATTTTAAACTAGAACTAAATTCCCTCTCTGTCTTGCATAATGTGCATTTTTTTAAATTCTTTTTTGCAAGGAAAAAATCGATAGCTGCTGATTGTCATGTCTCAGAGTGTTTTGCTCTTTTACAGATCAGCTGATTTATATTGCTGTGCTGATGGGGACATCAAACATGGAGAAGGACTTAGGAGTACTCATCGACAACAAGTTAAATAATCGTGCTCAATGCCAAGCCACTGCAGCTACAAAATTTTGGGATGCATTAAAAGGGAAATAAAAACTTGAGATGCTAGCATAATATTGCCCCTGTTTAACCAGTTCACCCCCAAGGGTTTTTATCCTAACGGACCAGAGCAATTTTCAGTTGTCAGCGCTCCTCCCTTTTATTCCCTAATAACTTTATTACTACTTATCACAAGAAAATGATCTATACCTCGTTTTTTTCGCCACCAATTAGGCTTTCTGTGGATAGTACATTTTGCTAAGAATTTTTTTATTCTAAATGCATTTTAATGAGAAAAACAGAAAAAAAATAAAAAAATCATTATTTCTCAGTGTTCAGCCTTTATAGTTTTAAAATTAAACATTCTCCTGTGGATAAAACAAACACGTTTTATTTGCCCAGTGGTTCCGATAATTAAACCGTTTAGATTATGTCCCTACCACAATGTATGGCGACAGTATATTATTTTGAAATATAAGTGGTTATTTTTCTGTTTGTTCTGGCCATAATTACAAGCCCCTATGTAATAAATTAAAATTAATTTTCCCCCATAAAATATAGAATAAAAAAAGCTGAGTCCCTAAGGCAACTATTTATTTATTTTTTTAAGCTGATTTTTTTTTTTTACAAGTGTTTTTTTTGGGGGGGAGGGTTGGAAGTGTAATTTTATTAATGATGTGTATATACTTGAAATTGTATGTATTTTGTAGATGTAATATACTTTTTGGCCACAAGATGGCGCTAGTGAACACTCATAGGACGTGTTCACTTTTTTTTTTTTTTTTTACACACTTTATTAAACTGTTACATTTCCTGTTTATGTGAATGGACGTAGCCGCTGTTCGCGGTCACGTCCATTCACTCCAGGCACTGCGATTGGGTAGAGGACTGTTCAGTCCTCTTCCCCAATCGCCCAGCACGGGATCCCGACGGTAATGGCGGCGGTAGCGGCGGACACACGGCGGTAGCAGCGGCGGGAATGCGCGACGTATTAAAACGTCATGTTGCTGTTAATAGCGGTAAGCATGACGTTTTAATACGTTAGGATGGCGGTAAATGGTTAACTCTCTAAGAAGGCCACATCTGGAATATGGAATTCAGTTCTGGGCACCACATTACAGGAAAGATATTGCAGTTTCAGAGCAGGTGCAGAGATGAGCAACAAAATTGATACGTGGGATAGAAGGTCTTTATTACCAAGAAAGGTTAGGTAAACTGGGTTTATTTAGTCTAGAGAAAAGACGCCTTAGAGGGGATCTAATTAACATGTATAAATACTTCAGAAGGCAATATAAAAGCTTGGCGGATTAGCTTTTGACCCTATGCCTTCTCAAAGGACTAGAGGACATGATCTGCGCATGGAGGAAAAACCTTTTACACATTTATTTAGGAAAGGGTTCTTTACAGTAAGAGTGATTAAGATGTGGAATGCATTGTCACAGGAAGTAGTTATGGCAAATTCTATACCTGCATTTAAAGGGGGCTTAGATGCTTTCATTGCGTTGAAAGACATCCATGGCTACAATTACTAGGTAATGCCCAATGATGTTGATCCAGGGATTTTATCTGATTGCCATCTGGAGTCAGGAAGGGATTTTTACCCTTTTGGGGCTAATTGGACCATGCCTTGTAAGGGTTTTTCGCCTTCCTCTGGATCAACAAGGGTATGTGAGGGGGCAGGCCAGTGTTGTACTTTGTTCTCTGGTTGAACTCGATGGACGTATGTCTTTTTTTAACCCAAATAACTATGTAACTATGTAATACTGAATTTATAAACAGTAACAGACTGCAAGTGGGCTTGAGAACAGTACTGAGGAGACCTGTAGTTTGAATCTTTACCCCTGTGAATCAGAAAACCGCTTTGTTGAAGTAACTTATAAATCAGCTCACTGTAAAAAAAATTGGGGTCTGTGAGATGGACATGCAAGGCTGATTTTTTACTCCAGCATGACTAACAGCCGCATCACCAGTGATGATGTCATTACTGCTTCAGGTGAAGATCACAAATAGAGCCCAAATATTTGGTTTGCTTTAGCAGCAATTATTTTAAAGTCTAAATGCAGCTACAAATTTTACAAACCTCTATAGATTTCATGGCTACTACTCCATTACCATAGAAGGTGGGATGCTATGTAAAATATGAATAGTGGCTGGATCGGGTACTGGATAAGGGCTCTGCCTCTGATAACACCGACCCAGGTTTGCATTTTGACTCTTCCTGTTCAATTACCCAGCAAGCAAGTATCCGGGAAGTATTCCTTGCCCTAATACTGCTACTGCCTACTGAGTGAGCGCATCCTCCAGCAACAGATTTCAGAAAGCCAGGCCAGTATTATGTTTACCATTGTGTTGCATCATCTGTTCTGAATTTCAGCTGCCCAGTGGTATCACAAAACATGCACTGTTGGTAGTACTTGAGGACAGGGTTGGGAAGCCCTGTGTTAAAACAGCACCATGCAATTATGTATGCTTTTTTTCCTTTCTTTTTTGTAACTGTGATTCCCCTCTTTAGCCCAGAAGGTGTAGAATTCACGACTTACAAAAATATATAATTTTTTTTCAGATCACAATAGTTTTCCAGTTCATTTCAGTCCATCTTAAATGAAAAGGCAATGTGTGTCTTCTTTGCTTAGTAGAAAACCATAGTTTCAATTGCATGAGTGTCTTGAAAGATACATGGAAATGGCTTTTGGAAATGTTAGACCACTGCTAGCCCCTAGTGGGCAGAGCTCAGAGCTCTTTGGAAAGCAGCAGCCAGCAGTAGAACATTTGATCAATAGGGTCTGCTGTTGTACTGAAAAGTAGGCTGTCATCCTTAGCTCACACAAAGAGGTCCCTGTAATAATGGAATAATAACTTATATACAGCTTTTGTTGGTGGTGTCAAGTAATTAGCCATATCAGAATTATTACAAATACATTGTAGTAGGATGAATACAGAAGCAGCAGTGATAGCAGAAGAACTACCACTTCCAGGGCAGAGTGTGTGCTTTTAAATTTGTAAATATATGCTTAATCATAGACATTGTGCTGTACCTAATCACTAGACATCTTGTACATCTTGTAGACATCTTGTACAGTTAGTTATTAAAGGTATCACCTAAACAACTTTTGTTGTTATGACTTAATAAGGACCACACGCAACCAGATAATGACTGAAATCCACCAAGCGTAGTAGAAATCCTCTGAGATCCAGACCTGGTTTATTATAATTGTTTACATTGCCTGTTGCATATTTTGCAAGTTCAGGGCACTAAACCATCCTGTGAGTCAAGTAGGTTCTGCTCTAAGCTTGGTCATGGATCTCCATATGATTACTTATGCACATATTCCTTAGACTGTCAACATTCTTATGTTGTTGCAGGTACTGAGCAAAAATGTTGCATATGGTGTTAGTTTTGTCAGAAGCTGAGGTATTGAATAACACCCAAATTGTGTTAACAGGCCAGCAGTGACACTGGTAAGATGCATCTGTTCCTGTCCAATTCTGCTGATAAATAAGGTGTATGGTGTGTGCCAAGATATAGCTGATAAGTAAGGTGTCCTAGTGTGGTGGGATCCTGTAGTTTTTAGCACCCTGTGCCCTCTTTTAGGATTTTTCTGCTACTCAAGTTGAAGCTCATCATCCCCTACTGCCGCATCCTAGTGTTGGTTTTAATCACCTCATCATCTACCAAGTTCTCCTTTCTGACCAGGCAAAAACTGCCAGCAATGCCCAAAAGGTAGAATATATCTTTTTGCATGTCTGTGTTCCTTGACACACCTAGTACAAGTCAGAATTTTGGGATAAATCTTACAGATTTGACTACAATTTAAGTAAGAACAGTCATTTCATGTAATGTTTTACTTTTACTCGATGTGCTCCTTAAGCTCAAAGTAATCAGTGAAAGGTTAGCAATTTATTATCTTTATGCACCTGAACTGAATGCTAATTTCTAGATAGAACATTTACAATGGTCCTACATTGTATTATAAAAGGAATGGTTTTCCAAAACCAATCAGATGCACATGCTTATTTTTCACCTGCATTACAAATTGTGGGTCTGCCAGAAAACATAATCATGGAAAAGTTAATATATTAAAATGATAATTTCTATGTGAATTCAATTGCATCTATGTGAATGTTTAATAGGATAGATTACATCAAAATATTAACATGCAAGCTATGTACATAAAGATGCATTTTGGCATTCAGAAAACATTTTTTCAATGACAAAAAAATTCAAAGGAATCTCTTTGGAGAATTATAAGATTTCTATTCAATCCTAGCCCTGAGGGTTTTCGACACTGTGTGCTTGTCTTAATTGCTCTTCCTGATTTAGTCGATAATGTTGGAGATAAGTGAAATTCAAATGCATAGTTCAATTATAAAGAAAAGCCAAATCATGGCTCCTGACTGCTGACTTCTAACCAAAGGCTGGATGTTTTATTAATGTAAATGGAAGAGGTCCTTATATTATGCTGCATTTTAATTAACTGATGCTTCTGGGATGTGGGTTAATACCTTCTTTTGTAATCTCTTAGAAACGAGATTGAACTTTTTCTGTTAAAAATCATGTCTACTCTAAAAATCTCTTTCAACATAACGCTCTCAAGCCATCTGTATGCCTAACAAATCTGTCAAATTAGTTTGCCAATGTTGTTTTAGATTATAGCGTGTTGATTTTAGCATATGCATTTTATATATCGATAATATGCAGACTGTTAATACAATTGCATATTCTAGGGCATCCATTAACTTGATCCAGACTTTAAAGGGATACTGTAGGGGGGTCGGGGGAAAATGAGTTGAACTTACCCGGGGCTTCTAATGATCCCCCGCAGGCATCCTGTGCCCGCGCAGCCGCTCACTGATGCTCCGGCCCCTCCTCCGGTTCACTTCTGTAATTTCTGACTTTAATGTCAGAAAACCCCTGCGCCTGCGTTGCTGTGTCCTCGCTTCCCCTGATGTCACCAGGAGTGTACTGCGCAGGCACAGACCATACTGGGCTTGTGCTATACACTCCTGGTGACATCAGCGGGAACGAGGACATGGCAACGCAGGCGCAGGGGTTTTCTGACTTTAAAGTCGGAAATTCCAGAAGTGAACCAGAGGCGGGGCCGGAGCGGTGAGTGGCTACGCGGGCACAGGATGTCTGCGGGGGACCATTACAAGCCACGGGTAAGTTCAACTCATTTTCCCCCGACCCCCTTCAGTATTCCTTTAAGTAGTCCACAAAGGCGTACAATAAGCATCTATTTTAGGGAGGAGAAACAGTGATCCACATCTAATTATTTTGGCAAGTTACTTTGGGCCTAATGCACTAAACGTAGTATAGTTGCTATGCACAGGCAGCGCAAAGCAATGTTACTGGCTGGTACTAACATGCATGCTGGCGTGATGATCTGGGGACAATGTAAATCTGGACTCAGAATCTGAGGACAGGCCATGGATGCCACTTCCAATCCATGACAGCAACTATGGCTGAGCGGACACATTTTGTGGGGTTCCAAATTTCTGACTTTCACATTGGAATTTCATAATTTCAAGTTTAAAGTCAGAATTCAGATGTGGCAAGTTAACCACTTCACCCCATAGAGTTTTTCACCTGTCAGTGCTCCTCGCTTTTATTTGCCAATAACTTTATTACTACTTATCACAACAAAATTATCTATACCTTGGTTTTTTTTTGCCACCAATTAGGCTTTCTGTGGGTAGTACATATTGCTAAGATTTTATTTATTCTAAATGCATTTTAACAGGAAAAATAAGAAAAAATGCATTATTTCTCAGATTTCGGCCATTATAGTTTTAAACTAAAACGTGTGGATAAAATCTAAATTTTATTTGCCCAGTTGTCCCAATTTTAAGTGTCTGGTACATAATTAAAAGCCCCTATGTAAGTAATAGTAATATTCCCTCATAAAATATAGATTAAAAAAGCTAAGTCCCTAAGGCAACTATTTATGTAATTAGTTTTTTCACTGATTTTTTTTACAAGTCTTTTTTGTGTGTGTGTGTGTGTGTGTGTGTGTGGGGGGGGGGGGGGTTGGAAGTGTAAGTTATTAATTTTATTAATATTTAATATGTGTATGTGTGTGACTGTATGTGTAATTTTACTTCTTGGCCACTAGATAGTGCTAGTGAACACTCTCCTGTTTTATAGGAAGTGTCCACTATTTTGTTTTACATTAAAAAAAACACTAAACTTTGACTGTTTCCTGTTTTATGAATGGACATGGCCACTGATCAGGGTCATGTCCATTCATTCCAGGCATTGCGACTGGGTAGAGGACCGCTCGGTCCTTTTCTACAATCACAGATCGTGGTGTCCCGATGGTTAACGGCAGCTGGGCTCAAGCAGGGCGTTTTAATAAGTCTGTATTTCATAAAGTGGTTAAAATAAAGACACAAGTTAGCTTAGAATTTTTTTCATTTTTACTTAGTAGCAAAAAAGTTTCTGCACCATGTTAGCCAAACAAATTATGTAATAAACAAATGTACATAAGCGCTCACAAAAAATAAAATAAGAGAGACTAATTAAACACCAGTCCAGATCGGTGGAGCGCTCCCTTGCTATTTGTGACTAGCTTCAGAAAGAAGATATATGTAGGGTAAGCACTCAGAAATAGTCTCTACTGTAGGCAAATGTTCACAACCAGTGGGCAAACATTAGCAGGTGCATAAAAAAACATCAGTGGGGAAATGACTCCCCCCAATGTAGAGAGACTCTCCAGACTATACGGCCAGAAAGGGCCCCGACTTCACTTTAGGGATATAGGCCCCCTTTCGGCCTATCCGGCAACCTCAGCACCAACCGCTTTGGCTTGCTTCTGAGGTAGAGTCTTGCTGTTGCCTCCAGATAAAAATATAGAAGATGCTTCACATAGCGTAAATGTGCTCAAGGAAATATTCCCCAATTTTAAAAAGTTAAAAGCAAAAACAGGGGCTAAGATACAAATACAGGTGGGTGGCTGCATCAGACTGGGGGATACCAAGCAGCTATGTGGGCTAAGTAGACCAGCTACCGAAGCTCAATAGGATCCGGAGGCTTCCCCCACCCGAGATGAGTACCCCCCAGGGGAGTTTTTTTCATTACATATTTTCTTTAAAGCTCACTGCCTCATCTACTAACCCATTTGTCTACTCTCCCAGTGTCTTAACCACCCCACTACCCTCCAGGTGGTAAGCTTGCAAGGACAGGGACCTTCCCCTCAGTTTCCTGTTTCTGTGCAATTTATCAAATTTATCAGTACTGATGATGTTATTCAAACTATGCATCAATTGTATATATCGGTACTTGTGCCACTGGTTGTCCTGATTGTACTGTATGTTAAACTGCTTATGTATCTATGTGCCCCATTGTTTTAAGTTTTGTACATTGTACAGCGCTATAGAATTTGTTGCTGCTCTATAAATAATAATAATAATAATATTCTAATATTGGTCACTGTATGATTCTGATACAGACAACTTGTATTGTTTAGAAGGAAGTAAATATGGCAACAACCATATGCTTCTCACTCATTGTTGGACTGGGAGGTGGAAAAAATGAGGAAATCCACCTGCTGGCCAAGCAGCAAAAACCCTGTGTTATCACTCCCAATAGAAAACTGCAGCAAGTCTTTACTGTGAGCAGCAACACCTACCGGTAATTACTACAGTAAAATATCACTTAACATATCCTTCCTCTCACATTGACCCTCCTACCTTCCTCTGCCTTGTAAACAGTGTTTACAATAATCACAGGGAAGCTAATTAACTAACTATTTGCCATTATCTAATGCATTATTCATGGCTTAAACTAATTTTCCTAGCAACTTGAATAGGTAGCAAAAACTCCAAAACTCAGACATGGCTTTCAAATGATAATTTACTGAAATCCTTATCCTGAATTCTCTAGTTGACAATGTGGTTTGATGAAACCTAACCTAGTTGATAAATAGAAGCTTTTGATACCTAACAATGAGCCAGGAACCCAGTGCTGCAAGACGAGAGTGTTTTCCACTACGTGGAGATGCCCTATTGAATTAATCCTGGTGCTTGCAAATAAATGTTATATACAAGAGGAGCATTAACTGTGTAATAATCATATTGCAACAATTGAAGACATTGGCATTGTTGCTTTCTGTGTTCACATTGTTATACTCATTAGCTCTTTTATAAAAGTTAGTGACTTGAATGGAGAAAAACTTGTAAAAGTTTTCCATGAAAAGGAGGCAAAATGAGAACTTATTTTGTCACCTTTATTTTTAATCAAGAGTTTTTATGTTTAATGAACAAAAACGCATTACACATATTATTGTTCATTAAAGTTAAAGTGATTGTTGTTTATTCTAATTATACTGTTAAGTTTGAATGCCAATTAATAACAATTTTCTAACTTAGTCAAATTATGTTTTCCTATAATTGTTCTATATCCTCCTAATTACAGTCGAAAATAAAAAGTGGGATACAGCTAGGGACAAAAATAGATATTGTGCATACAAATTAAGTGGCAGCATAGAATGTAGAAGTACATAAACATATTGAATTTATTAGCTTTTCTTCTTGGAAAAATTTACAGCTAAAAAAAAAAAGCAATCTAAGCTTTTCTAAGTATGTTGGTATGTGTGCAAGGAGAAATTTGTGCAATCATCCTTCAAGTACACCAGAAGTGAGAAGAATATGGGAACTGTCATTTTTATTTTATTTTTTTATTAAGCATACCTGAATTTTTAGAACAACAGAGGCTCCAGAAAGTGTAAAATCAGTTAGTTTAAAAAAACATTAAAATTGGGGAAGGGGGGTAGTGGTGGACTTACCTTGCCATGGATGACTTGACAGATTTCGATAAACAATGATCATTTTATTACTCCAACAAATGGGGGTTTTCAACACGTTTCACGGGTCCAGAGCCCGCTTCATCAAGCAAAATTTAGGAAGCAAGCTTGTTCTTTCAGTAAACAGGACACAGCACCTCTGTTCTCTGTATTCACATGGAGGGAGGTCTGGATGGTGGTAGAGCCTGGGAGGATTTTAGGGTGTGTGTTGGGGAGGGTCAAGAGGATGGTCAAACATCTGATCTGCATGCTTGTTCAGGGTCTATGGCTAAGAGTAGCAGAGGAACAGCAGGGCGGCCAGGCAACTTGCATCGTTTAGGGGAAAGTAAACCTGGCAGCTTCCATATCCCTCTCAATTATTGTTCTCTAAACAATTGCAAATTTCCTAACTGCCCTGCTGATTCTGTGCCTCTAATACTTTAACCAGCCGGGCGGTATGGACGAGCTCAGCTCGTCCATCACCGCCGGAGGCTGCCGCTCAGGCCCTGCTGGGCCGATTTTTATGAAATAAAAAGCAGCACACGCAGTCGGCACTTTGCCAGCCGCGTGTGCTACCTGATCGCCGCCGCAGCGCGGCGATCCACCGCGTGCAGCGGCGAAAGAGGGTCCCCCCAGCCGCCCGAGCCCAGCGTAGCCGGAACTAACAGTTCCGGCCAGCGCTAAGGGCTGGATCGGAGGCGGCTGACGTCAGGACGTCGGCTGACGTCCATGACGTCCATGACGTCACTCTGCTCGTCGCAATGGTGACGAGGTAAGCAAAACAAGGAAGGCCGCTCATTGTGGTCTTCCTTGTTAATTCTGATGACGCGTCCGGAGCGCCCTCTAGTGGGCTTTCATGCAGCCAACTTTCAGATGGCTGCATGGAATAGTTTTTTTTTTATTAAAAAAAACCCCTCCCGCAGCCGCCCTGGCGATCTTAATAGAACACCAGGGTGGTTAAAGGACACATCCAAGGTAAAATAAAAATAAAAATCCACTTACCTGGGTCTTCCTCCAGCCCCTGGCAGCCATTCGGTGCTCTCCCCGCAGCTCCTCTCACTGTCGGTGTCCTGCGTTGAAGAAGCCAATGTAGTTCTCTGCCTGCGCAGTAGGGACCCGATGACATCAGCTACACCACGTGACCCGCGCCGTGGAGCGCACATGAAGCCGACCCGGAAGCTGACCTGGCGAGGTCGGCTTCTTTAGCGCTGGGCATCAGCAGTGAGAGGAGCTGCGGGGAGGGCACCAGACAGCTGCCAGGGGCTGGTGGAAGACCCAGGTAAGTGGATTTTGATTTTTATATTTTACCTTGGACCACTCCTTTAAACAATAGGCTTCAATTTACTAAGATGTATTCAGTAAAAAATAAAGGATCAGTAAAATACAACATTCTGTGTTTTCATTTGTTTTCTGAATTCACTAAGATTCTTTGACATGAGATAATAGTTTGAAAAACCTGCATGACAATTTATTAAGATTTTTTCTTCATGCAGTATTTTCTTTGGGGATATTTGTGTCTTAGTAAATTACTTACTTGTTGAACTGACTCTCTTTCTTGAGGAGACTTTGAAACAGTTTTGAATCGCTTTATCTTTGGGGGTGCCACCCTCCCAGTTTGTTATTTCATCATTTAGCTAAATACAGACAGGATGGGAGGTAAGCTGTACTGCAGTGGTATGCACATTTCTTTTAAGAAAACCACTTTGGTTTTGTACACTGTTTCTATTAATTTATCATCTTGATTGCTTTTTTAATTGTCCTTGTTCCGTTTTGGGGTTAGATAGTCTTTAAGCGTCTGTCTTATCTATTTGGGTGTCAAGTCTGTGTTTATATAATTAAATGTACTTAAATTAAATTTCTATATTGGAGAATATAATATAAAGCACAGGAGGAAAATACTCAGCAAAGTTGCATTAGCAAAATGTCAGTTTCTTGATTGGACTATTTATTATTAATGCTGTATAAAGCATTGATTTATTCACATTTTCGAACAACGTGTGAATTTACCCATTTAACTATGATGACCATAAAAGTTTTTTCAGCTAAAGCAGTGAAGTAGCGTAATTTAAAACCTGTAGCAATCCACAGCATTCAATCAAACCAGCAAAATTAAGGCAATAATTGGAAATGACAATTTAGGGTGATATTAAATATATATATATATATATATATATATATATATATATATATATATATATATATATATATATATATATATATATATATATATATATATATATATATATATATATATATTATATATATATATATATATATATATATATATATATATATATATATATATATATATATATATATATTAATGTCTCAAATGTATACTACCCGTTGTTAAACATTTATTGATTGTGCCTTCATGCGTTGCATTTTCTGTGGTCTGTGGTGTATTATCTGCCTTCACAGCCAATGCTTTGCTGCAGTAACAGGAGATGCAGAGGTTGTGATTGCATCTAGGCCCCAGGACTAGAAGGTGGCATTACTGCATTAGCTCCTCATTGGAGCTATAATGGTAATGACCACCTTTGTATGGGATCTGAGTAGTGGCAATAATCAACAAACTGTCCCCCTCCTTTTGCAATGCATCTCAATATGGCGGTCACTGAAAAAGTCTTGAGACTCTGTATTGTTGTATACAGACCTGGAGTGGGGTTGGGGTGAAGGTGAGAATATAAACTCATGGAGCTACAACTCTGCCCCTGCACTAAAGGCATACTGTAATTTCTTTCTGTTGTCAGTTAACACTGAAACCAGTGCATTTCATATGAGCTGATGTGTCTTTCTCTCGCACAATGGCCTTGTGTTTAGCACTCTTGCCTTGCAACACTAGATTCCTGGTTCAAATCCCAGCCAGGGAAACATCTGCAAGACTTTTATGTTCTCCCCGTGTCTGTGTGGGTTTTCTCTGGGCACTCCGATTTCCTCCCATATCCCAGAAACATACAGTTAAAAGAATACTATCGATACCCAAGTGTTCTAAAATGACAATGTACAAATAATGTCTAAGTAGCTGTGTAAACATTTTCCTACTTTTCATGTTAAATATCAGAGGCAAAAGCTGTAATTTATTGAGGGTAGGATTTAGCTATATTGGGACAAATCAATTGCAGAAGGGGTGTCTGCTACAATGCACAGCCAGAGTTGCATATCAGACTACAGAAAGCAAATATCAAACATATCAAACTCTGAAAGCAAAAACAGTATGAAAAGCTGTGACAATTAGTTATATTTCCTCTGCTCTCTTCAGACACTTCAGTCAGAAACACAGGACACAGAAGCTGCAGCTGATGGGAGCTCTCTCTCTGTCACACACAGAGTTACACATAAAGTTAACTGATGAAGTGTGAGGGGAATTTCCCCTCTCCTCATGGCTCAGTCAGCCGTCAGTTTTGGCGTCAGTAAACTTTGAAAGTATTTTGATAACAGTAAACAAAGAAGTTGCTACTAAAATGTATACACCAGTACTTAGCAGCACTTTCCAAACAATTCCTGTGTCAATTGAAAAAAATACATGAAACGATAGTATTCCTTTAAGTTAATTGGCTTCCCCCTAAAATTGGCCCTAAACTACTATACATACAGAGACATGACTATGGTAGAGATTAGATTGAGAGCTCCTCTGAGGGACAGTTAAGTGACAGGACAGTATATACTCTGTACAGCGCTGTGGAAGATGTCAGCGCTATATAAATACTAAATAATAATACTGAGAAGAAGGTGAAGGCAACAGATTACCGGTAGGATAATGTGTCATTATCAGGAGCCACTGATTAGCTCACAAGGTGAATCTACGCAGTAGTTTTATCATAGTGTTCACACACTAATGTCAGGTACACACCATGCAATATTCCTTCAGATTTTCTGTCGAATCAATAATTTCCACACAGGTCCAATCTGATTTACAATCATTTTTCTGATCAATTTTGTGCAGAAGTGATCATAAAATCAATCAAAAAAATGATTGCAAATCAGATCAGACCTGTCGGAAATAATAATTTAATCAGAAATCTGATATCTGATAGGAAATTTCATGGTGTGTACCAGACATTAGACTTTATATACACAGTAGACAGAACTCAGTAGATGTGGCCGGCCAGGACTGTTTTAGCCAATAATCTGTGTGTACAAGTATTTCCTGAACTTGTTTAAAGATCTGGCATGTTGGATCTTTAAATGAAAGTTACAGCAAGAACATTGTTACACTTGTTACTTCTCCCACTGGAATCTACTCCATCATGCATCACCATGTTGTCCCTTCTCTCATCTCCATAGAAACAGTACACACTGCCCAAGTACAACTAATTAGTGTGTCTGTACTGCACCTGTTTGATTTCAGTGTCACCCATAGTATTGCGATTGATCCTGACGGGCAACATTAATAGTGGATATATGCATACCTTAAAAGGAAGTAGTCTAGGTAATTTTCATTTTGGCTAAGCTAAATCCTGAAGTATCAGAAACCCTGCTTCCAGATCATACAGGTAGTTAAAGCCCTTCTTAAGGGGCCCATATACTGGTTGATTTCAACCATTGATCGATCAATCGATCCTATAGAATCAATCGATTGATCAAAAATCGATTCTATCAAATTCCCCATTCGATGGATTTGTGGCCGATTTCTATTGATTTGATCTATCTGACAGGATGGAAAATCTAGTCTAATGGCCCATAGAGTTGCATTGGATCTAATGGTCCAATCATGCATTTAGATCGATTTCCAATAGATTTCATTCTGAAATCTATTGGAAATCTGTTCCTAGTGTGTAGCACACATCAGATAGATTCCTGTCAGATTGGACTTGACAGGCATCTGCCAGAAATCTATCTGATGGTCGAATCTGCTGCAAATCTATAAGTGTATGTCCACCTTTAGCAGAGCATCACTATGTGAAAATCACTACTATACTTAAATGTGTGAATTAATAAGAAAAAAAGTTGGATTAATTCCTGTAGTAGGTCACTACCTCAGTATCTGGCAACAAGGCTGTATACTATCACAATCTTCTTGCCACGGCAGTACACACTGAGACTATGTTGGGCCTTGGTGAGTTCTGTTGTTTGGCTGGATTCTTGTAGTGTTGGGCGAACAGTGTTCGCCACTGTTCGGGTTCTGCAGAACATCACCCTGTTCGGGTGATGTTCGAGTTCGACCGAACACCTGATGGTGTTCGGCCAAACTGTTCGGCCGTATGGCCGAACTAAGAGCGCATGGCCGAACGTTACCCGAACGTTCGGCTAGCGCTGTGATTGGCCGAACGGGTCACGTGGTTCGGACCCGAACGCGCTCTGATTGGCCGAACGGGTCACGTGGTTCGGGTAAATAAATACCCGATCCACGTCATTTCTCCGCCATTTGTCTGTGGGTTTAGCTTTGGGTAGGCAGGCAGGGTAGTTCTCTCTCCAGCCAGGCTAGCCAGGGTCCCCCAGTCATTGTGTCGCTGCTGGGAATAGTAGTACACCGCTCACCCACACTATATAGCATTGTGTTTACTGCCACTCTGTGTGTCTGCTGGGAACAGTAGTACACCGCTCACCCTGTATAGCATTGTGCTCTGTGTCGCTGCTGGGAATAGTAGTACACCGCTCACCCACACTATATAGCATTGTGTTTACTGCCACTCTGTGTGTCTGCTGGGAACAGTAGTACACCGCTCACCCTGTATAGCATTGTGCTCTGTGTCGCTGCTGGGAATAGTAGTACACCGCTCACCCACACTATATAGCATTGTGTTTACTGCCACTCTGTGTGTCTGCTGGGAACAGTAGTACACCGCTCACCCTGTATAGCATTGTGCTCCGTGTCGCTGCTGGGAATAGTAGTACACCGCTCACCCACACTATATAGCATTGTGTTTACTGCCACTCTGTGTCTCTGCTGGGAACAGAAGTACACTGCTCAGCCACCACTATATAGCATTGTGTTTACTGCCACTCTGTGTCTCTGCTGGGAACAGTAGTACACCGCTCACCCACCACTGTATAGCATTGTGCTCTGTATCGCTGTTGGGAACAGTAGTACACCGCTCAGCCACACTATACAGCATTGTGTTTACTGCCACTCTGTGTCTCTGCTGGGAACAGTAGTACACCGCGCACCCACCACTGTATAGCATTGTGCTCTGTGTCGCTGCTGGGAATAGTAGTACACCGCTCACCCACCACTGTATAGCATTGTGCTCTGTGTCGCTGCTGGGAACAGTAGTACACCGCTCACCCACCACTGTATAGCATTGTGCTCTGTGTCACTGCTGGGAATAGTAGTACTCCGCTCACCCACCACTGTATAGCATTGTGCTCTGTGTCGCTGCTGGGAACAGTAGTACACCGCTCACCCACCACTGTATAGCATTGTGCTCTGTGTCGTTGCTGGGAATAATGACTGCATGGCGGCAAAAAGCATGCTATCCGCACGCTTCTTGTCCTCATGCAAGGCCTGGGTTGTTGTGCCTGAAAGCGTGGCCTTCTCCTCCTGCGTCTCCTCCTGTTCCATCACGTGTGCTGCTGCTGGGTTAGCGTTGCCGGTCCTTGTTTATGGAACTTCTTATCTTTATTACATTTATGACTGCATGGCGGCAAAATGCATGCTATCCGCATGATTCTTGTCCTCATGCAAGGCCTGGGTTGTTGTGTCTGAAAGCGTGGCCTTCTCCTCCTGTGCCTCCTCCTGTTCCATCACGTGTGCTGCTGCTGGGTTAGCGTTGCCGGTCCCTGTTTATGGAACCTCTTATCTTTATTACATTTATGACTGCATGGCGGCAAAATGCATGCTACCTGTGCAAAGAAAACAGACATTTCCCGCATTTAAAAGACAGTTTTCCCTTTGAAACTTTAAAATCAATGTTCTCAAAAACTATAAGCTCTTTTTGCTAATTTTTTTTTCCTCTTGTACCCACTCCCAAGGTGCACATACCCTGTAAATTTGGGGTATGTAGCATGTAAGGAGGCTTTACAAAGCACAAAAGTTCGGGTCCCCATTGACTTCCATTATGTTCGGAGTTCGGCGCGAACACCCGAACATCGCGGCCATGTTCGGCGAACGTTTGCAAACCCGAACATCCAGGTGTTCGCCCAACACTAGATTCTTGGTTTCCATGCTCAGCCATGCTTGGCCATTCAATTTGCTGGTAAATACTGAGCAATATCAGGTGATAAGAAGTCCACATGCTGAAAGCTTCTTATCACATCAAATTGCATATGGCCTCTCATAGAAAAAATGCAGGGGGGAATACTGCTGCCCAGAATCCCCCCTCAGAACAGGGCAGTGCAGTGTCTGGTGACAGGCAGTTAAGACACCAGAATATCTGTAGGTATCCTGCAGCTCACAGCACTGAACCCCTTTATTTCCCTGCTACAGCTGACTTTGGATGGAGCAGCAGCGTGTGTACAGAGCATGGAGCAGCTCCGGGGAACTTAACAGAGTCAGGTATGAGCACAGCCCTGTGCCCTGCTGTGTGAATGCGTCACTTTCCCTTTCATTACCGATGTCGGCTGTCCTTATTATTATCTGTATCCAAACTGTTCCTGATCAATCCCGATGTTGGTCGGTCAGTTGGATGGGAAATTGCATTATGTGTACCCAGCATGATGTCCTACCATATACTGTATTGTGAGTGGCTGAGGGAGACCTTTCAGGAATCCCCCCCCCCTTGAAAAAGTTTGCCACTGCCTCTAGTGGCATAACTTCCCCTTCTCTGTATGACATTATCAAGATGGGGTATGTAAACTCTGTTTATGGAACCTCTTATCTTTATTACATTTATGACTGCATGGCGGCAAAAAGCATGCTATCCGCACGCTTCTTGTCCTCATGCAAGGCCTGGGTTGTTGTGTCTGAAAGCGTGGCCTTCTCCTCCTGCGCCTCCTCCTGTTCCATCACGTGTGCTGCTGCTGGGTTAGCGTTGCCGGTCCCTGTTTATGGAACCTCTTATCTTTATTACATTTATGACTGCATGGCGGCAAAATGCATGCTACCTGTGCAAAGAAAACAGACATTTCCCGCATTTAAAAGACAGTTTTCCCTTTGAAACTTTAAAATCAATGTTCTCAAAAACTATAAGCTCTTTTTGCTAATTTTTTTTCCTCTTGTACCCACTCCCAAGGTGCACATACCCTGTAAATTTGGGGTATGTAGCATGTAAGGAGGCTTTACAAAGCACAAAAGTTCGGGTCCCCATTGACTTCCATTATGTTCGGAGTTCGGCGCGAACACCCGAACATCGCGGCCATGTTCGGCGAACGTTTGCAAACCCGAACATCCAGGTGTTCGCCCAACACTAGATTCTTGGTTTCCATGCTCAGCCATGCTTGGCCATTCAATTTGCTGGTAAATACTGAGCAATATCAGGTGATAAGAAGTCCACATGCTGAAAGCTTCTTATCACATCAAATTGCATATGGCCTCTCATAGAAAAAATGCAGGGGGGAATACTGCTGCCCAGAATCCCCCCTCAGAACAGGGCAGTGCAGTGTCTGGTGACAGGCAGTTAAGACACCAGAATATCTGTAGGTATCCTGCAGCTCACAGCACTGCCCCCCTTTATTTCCCTGCTACAGCTGACTTTGGATGGAGCAGCAGCGTGTGTACAGAGCATGGAGCAGCTCCGGGGAACTTAACAGAGTCAGGTATGAGCACAGCCCTGTGCCCTGCTGTGTGAATGCGTCACTTTCCCTTTCATTACCGATGTCGGCTGTCCTTATTATTATCTGTATCCAAACTGTTCCTGATCAATCCTGATGTTGGTCGGTCAGTTGGATGGGAAATTGCATTATGTGTACCCAGCATGATGTCCTACCATATACTGTAATGTGAGTGGCTGAGGGAGACCTTTCAGGAATCCCCCCCCCCTTGAAAAAGTTTGCCACTGCCTCTAGTGGCATAACTTCCCCTTCTCTGTATGACATTATCAAGATGGGGTATGTAATCTCTAATTATACAAAAACAATTTAGTGGGTTTTTTTTCTTCCAAGCTATAATTCAGCTATTACCTTTGTAATGACAAAACTAGTTCATTAGTATTGGCAATAACAATCAATTCAGCCAAAAATAGATGGTTGAGTATCTCAATAAAACTAAACTTGGGATACATTTATACAGCACCTTTGTCCCTATTGTTTGGATTATTTTTACTCTACAATTAGTTATTTCAGTAGATCTCATCTAGAAAGAATCTTTTTCCCACTTGTAACCATTTACATCAGTGCAAATGGTTTTAGATGCTCCAGAAAGACCATTAGTAAAGCCCTTGCAGTATGTGACATACAGCTCAACTCCCTTACAGTATATTTACCTATGTGAATTGCGCAAAAAAAGTGGGATCAGCGCATCACCAGGCCGCCTCTGAATGGCCTCTGCTCAGAGATGCGCTGAGCCCCCCCAGAAACTACAAACGCTACCTATGTGAATTAAAACCTTCATTCTGGTATGCATTTTAGTCTTATCTAAATTGAGTGTGAAATTAAACTTACAGAATATAAAGCTTATATGACTATGAATCCAGTCATACATGTAGACATAACTATTTAAATAGTATACTTATTATTTCGGTGGTTTGCCTAGAGCTGTTTGTCTTTTCTACCTAAAGTGTAACTCCACTTTTGCTAAAAAATAAATAAATTATATAGCATTTGTCAGTGCTATGAAAGCTATTTTGTGATTGTTATTAAAAATGACAGACTTTGAATATTTTGAACAGATTCCGTGGGTAAGCTTTCATACTATGTGGAAGTAGTAAAATTGGCCAATCAGAACTGGGTATGTGTACATACCTTTATTCATTATACTTCACTAGTAAACTAAAGCCTGGTACACACATCCAATTATTATTGGCCAATGATTGGATAATTTTACCACTACCCTGTAGTATGAGAGCCTACCTACACAATCAATCTATATTGGATGAGTGTATGCACCTTTATACAGCACAGTTTATAGGAACAGTGGAATTAAACGACAACAAAACAAGTGTGCTATTAAACATGAACACAGTAAAAATGAATATGAAACACTATATTGTTGCCAGCTGCAGGAAGAAATGTCAGGTGGACTTGAAATTAAGTAAATATTGAGTAAATAAAGGTGAGAAAATTCTCTTTTTCCATTTCTGGTTACAGCAGAAACTTTTCTACCTTATTTACAGTTTAGAAGAGCACTTCCAACACAATCCTATAATTCTGACCAGCTCCAGCAATTCAATTCTGGCCAGCTCCAGCAATCTTATCAATTAGCAGCTAAATGAAGGAAAAATATACCAAAATAGATAGCAATGTGCCTTTGTTTTGGAAAAGTATAAAACCTTGCATTTAATGAACTAGTTAATAAAAAAAAAACATGATAAGCAATTAAAAACAAACATTGTCAGTAAGGAGTCAGGACCTGTACACACTGCTGCGCTTGCGCTGCACTTTTAAAATCGCATGCGTTTTTTAATCGCAAAGTCTTGAAAAATCATGAAAATTGTGAACACCTGTGCACACTGGTGCAATATAATTTTTCTATTTTCATGAAGGCTTTGCAATTTAAAAATCGCATGCGATTTTAAAAAAGGAGCGCAAGCGCAGCAGTGTGTATAGGCCATAACAGCGCGCGCATGCAGCCGCCCGCCACAAAAACCAAAAAGTGCTCCTGCCTAATTTAGGATCCCCCAATGGAGAAGTCCACAAAGCAAGTGGATGAGGGCTGGATTCAATGCAGGCCCACATGTAATAATACATACAATTCCCCTGCTGAAGGCATGAACTCTTGAATGGCATTAATAGCCAGATGGATGTCCATGCAAAAGCAGCATAAAGATGCCAGTAGATTGATAGTGGGTCAGCAGAGGCTTCCAGGGTCGAGGCACAGCACAGCATGCTCTTACCACTCTTAGTACATCCGGCAATCACCTGTGAAAGGAAGGTTCTCACCCCTCGGCGGCAGGGGAGACATCACAGGCAGTTTGCCACGTAGGACAATCGGCAATACCAGCGTGAGTCAGATGGGAAGGATTCATGTGGAGGTATGCATGTCAAGCGAGCGCTTGCTGGCCACTCCCACCAATGCGTTTCAGTCACATGGAGCTTCATCAGTGTTTGGGGAGGACTGGATACGACACCGTTAAGTACCTCTCGCATATCCTAGCAACAGCCACCCCAAGAGAGAAGCCAAATCAGGCATATGGAGGAAGTTTAATAGTGAGCGCACATGATGTGTAGATGAGTCCAGCCATGCATCTTATGGGGTTAGTTCAAAGGAATACATGCTGCTTTCATTTATTATTAAATCCACGTATTGCCTCCTTCTGGTAAAATAAAGGGAAAAGCTTGAGTGTTAACCCTTCCAGTACACTGGAAGCCATTCAAATGGTTTTAGCTATTAATTTTATGCTATTTTTAATGCTTTAGACCAAAAGATGAAGTTTGACTTTAATTCCACTTTAAATGTATGTCCATCACAAGGCAAGGACCTAGGATGAGAAGTGTAAAATATTAGAGCTATTTTTTTTTCAATAACAATGGAGTTTTAATTAAAAAAAAATTAGTTCAGAATCTTTCGTGTATTTAAGGTTCTTTGAAAGTTAAATTAAACCTTCAAACACTTTATATATTTTTTCATTCATTCAAATGTTTGGAAAGCAGAGTCCTCATTATGACACCACATATGGCATGCCAAATGTATACAGTCTTACTAAAATGATCTTTCTGATTAAACTGATCAATTTATTATGAGCACATGGGATATTTCATTTAGAAATGCATAATTGTCCTTTTAAAGCAATTACCAAGAGACTGCAAATAAATATGTCTGAATGCTTGGCTTGGAAAGACCGCATTTTAATGGGTCTAATCATTATTCATTCTGCCATTTGAACTGTTTCAATGGTAATGAGTCAGCACATATTCATGAATACTTTTCTATGCTTCACATATTGCTTACCTGCTTCAGTTATAAGTTGTTTTTTGTTCAATGAAAAATTGCATATGGACATTTTTTTTCAGACACATTATTTTTTCATAAGACATTAACTTTTTTTTTAATTGCATGATATGGAGTTAACTAATTTCCGAAGAAATACTCCTGATTCTGTCTTCATTTAAATTATCTTCAAATGTTAGTATTGTTATTACACTAAACCAGCCTCATAACCAAGAAATCTCCTAATCATTGACAAATGGGGCATACGGAGTCATAGTTAGTGAAAACTGAGGAATTTTAGGTATTTTCAGATGCAGTTGCAGTTGCATGGGAGGTGACATCCTACAAAGTGAGTATGCAGATGTGAGAGGGGGCTGGTAGCATAGAATTGTCATGGCCACATCTTGACAAATGTCACATTGGACCCTTGGAGGAACCATCTCCTTTTTTGGTGAATGAAAGATGCCCATAGTGTTCTATCATGGAATGCAATGGAGTGAGGATCTGTTGAGAAAATTATAATCATCATTTAGCAATGCAGAATATGGATGCTGCTTATTATAGTGCAAGGAGACGAGACAGCGCAAAACAGCGCAGGGAAATTTGGGTGCGCGCCATAGATAGACCCTAATGTGAATTATGACTATAGAAGCGCTCAGACAGTAATTTGGGTGCCATCAAAAGATGAAGCCTAAATTACTATAAAAACAGTGTAAATTGTGTGCCATCAATAGCCACTTCCTTTTTTTCCTAAGGCAAAGTTGTACTCCTACTAGATATCCACTGCCTCTAGGTATGTTTATTGTATACTACCCCACCTTTTGTTTCCCCCCTATTCATTTAGATTGTAAGCTCACAAGGGCAGGACTCTCTTCCCTGTTTGTGTCTTGGAATTCATTATACATTTTATTCATCATGCTACTTTTGTCACTGTCATTACCTATTCTGTATTCTGTATCAATTCTGTATTTTGTCACCAATTATGTATTGTGTATATTGGTGTATTCCATTTGTCTGTATTATGTACCCCATGTTTGTTTCTTACTTTGAACTGCACCGCAGAATAGGTTGGGACTTTAAGAATCAATAACAATAATAATCAGTAGCTGGCAGCCAAATTACGTATTTCCCCCGGAGTCCATGGCAGCCTGGAGGGCAAATAGTAATTAATGCCTCCGTGACTTTTGATGGAGCAGGGTGATACTTTTTTTGGCATTGCCCTGCGCTTAAATTTCCCAGTGCCATTTTTCATGTATGCGCAAGGAGAGGCCTTTCCATAAATAAATAAGACAGGAGGGAAGAAAAGCTCCATGCAATGAGAACTTTGGTGATCCAGAAAATTAAAGGGGATGGGTAATTCTTGTTTAGAATTGAGTAAAACAAGTAAACATTCTACAGACAAATTATATATGTGGAACAAACTAGCAAAGGATTATGGGGTATCATTCAATTCATAAAGCTCGTCTCACCCTAAATATAAATAACCATCATTACATAACATAAGGGAGCCTAGAGCATCAATCAATTATAGCATAATTTATTTATCATATCTGCGTACAAAAAACCAAAAGCACCTGTGACGCCGACTAGGTGGGCGGTGCTGTGTCCTCCCCGTGCCTCCGTGCGCTTCCTCTCGCCTTGACCACGGCTAAGTGCACTGCACGTCTTTCATGCAGCTTTTCCCCGCTAGCAGCACAGCTATACATCGCGGGTCTCCAGGATTTTCCGGAGGGGTCTAAGCACAGTTCCGTGCTAGGTCACGTGAGTTTGCTGGATATAAGTTACTACCCAAGTGGCTGCTGCTATTCAAGGTTTGAGAGGTTTGACACAAATTATGTGGCTGTAATGCGCACGTTTATACGTAACTGTATAGAGACGTGCTTACAATTGCACACGGGTTGAGGATGAAGATATACTCTCGATCTTATCTGGCTGTCAGTTGTGCTGTGGATTTCTAAATGGGCCTGAAGATTTTTGCATTATACAGCGCTGGTTCACTCCAGGACTGCTTCTACTATACAGGTTACAGGTCTTACATTTAGCTAACCACGGGGGTTTTATGAAATTATATATGTGAGCTCCTAAATGATGTGAACCAATTATGTCTTTGCATTGACACAGAAGCATACTTATCTCTGCTACTGATAAGGACTGTGTTAGCAAAAACATGTAGGGTACTATTGCACTTTATTTTTAGTAAATGATGACCTTTATACATGAGTATACTGTAGTTTGTTACTGCTACTAAAAATATGGGATATTTATGTACTAAACTGCATTACATTATTATTATTATTATTTATTTATAAAGCGCCAACATATTCCATGGCGCTGTACAATGTAAGAAAACAAACAAGGGATACATAATGATACAGACAATGATATACATCAAATATGAACACTGATACAAGATACAGCACTGTTGATTACAATTTGATTTAACATGATGACTAAAATGTATAAATGTCTAGCAGTGTGCAAGCAATTAACCACTTGAGGACTCACCCTTTACCCCCCCTTAAGGACCGGCGCTGTTTGTTGTGATCTGTGCTGGGTGGGCTCTGCAGCCCCCAGCACAGATCAGGGTGCACGCAGAGCGATCAGATCGCCCCCCTTTTTTCCCCCCTATGGGGATGATGTGCAGGGGGGGGTCTGATCGCTCCTGCGTGCAGGCTAGTTGCGGGGTGGGGCACCTCAAAGCCCCCCTCCGCGGCGACATTCACCCCCCTCCCTCTCCTACCTCTCCCCCCGGTGATCCGGGCTGCACAGGACGCTATCCGTCCTGTGCAGCCAGTGACAGGACGTCCCCTGTCACATGGCGGCAATCCCCGGCCGCTGATTGGCCGGGGATCGCCGATCTGCCTTACGGCGCTGCTGCGCAGCAGCGCCGTACAATGTAAACAAAGCGGATTATTTCCGCTTGTGTTTACATTTAGCCTGCGAGCCGCCATCGGCGGCCCGCAGGCTATTCACGGAGCCCCCCGCCGTGAATTGACAGGAAGCAGCTGCTCGCACGAGCGGCTGCTTCCTGATTAATCAGCCTGCAGCTGGCGACGCAGTACTGTGTCGCTGGTCCTGCAGCTGCCACTTTGCCGACGCACGGTATAAGCGTGCGGTCGGCAAGTGGTTAAATTAATAACAGTCCATGACACAAAAGGGTGAGAGCCCTGCCCTTGCAAGCTTACAATCTAAAGGAATGGGGTGGAAACAAGAGGTGGGAAAGTATACAGTATATGTACAGGCAGTGCGCAATTGGGTTATTTAGTGGGTGCATGGCCCAAGCTAGAGAATATGCTTGTCGGAAAAGGTGGGTTTTGAGGGAGCGTTTAAAGATTTGCATGTTAGTTTTCTGTTTTGCCATAGTCTCCTTTTTGTACTTTTCTGGTCAGGATAAGGTAGATAAGTCTATTTAGTATCCATTTTTAAAGGGAGCAATAGGGCAAGTGATTTTCTAAATTCCTTTCCAAATGTGTTCCTGCTTTTTTCCTCTAAATGGGAGTCTTTTATTGATGCATTTCCCTACCAAACACATTTAGAATTACTTCTCCTCTTCCTCTAAATTGAAAGTGTTTTGGTGTGAGGAGACTAAGCAGATTGATTTTCCTAGCACCCTATAAGAGAAGGGGAACAATAAAGACAGCTATTAATGTTGCTGCATACATTCTCTATTTTAAGAATATTACAGGCTATTTTTTTTTACCCAAATACAGTAGTGTTTATTATTATTAACAAATTTTGAAACATCAGATGTTTAAAAGACTGAAACATACACAAACATCTACAGAATTTAGGACAAAGGTATCTATTTACACCATTTGTTGTTTTGTTGAATCAAGTTAAAGGACCACTATTGCGAAAAATTGTAAAATGTAAAATATGTGGGTTCAAGGAGTACTTTTCTCCCACATTAAAATGCACGATAAATTACTCTTATCCTATGTTCCTGGCATTTGCAGTAATCAGTAAGAGTTTGACCAAATTGACACTTTTCATTAACCAAAAAAAAAAAAAAGTACTTACTTAATGTCAGTCACTACAGATTTGTTACTGCCTACCGCATACAACATAGGAGAAAAGTAATGTATAGTGCATTTTACTATGGGAGAAATGTACTTTTTATTAGCATATATACACATGTACAACTTTTCACGGTGGTGATCCTTTAACATTATAAAAACATGTAACAAATATAATCCAATCCCCTCAGAGCAGAAAGGATTGGAAAGAGTAAATGAAATGAAAGAATTAACAAGAGCAAGGGGAATAAAAGGGGGAAAGGAGAGATGGTGTATAAGGCACAATATAATTTCTAATGTCTATAACTAAAATTTAACACCAGACCTTGGGGATTGCCAATGCCAATAGAGTCAAATTAATTGGCTGAATAACTGAAATGAAAATCATTGCTCTAAGGTGCTGTCTATATGAGTCTTTTGTCAGGATGCCAGTCAGGCATTTGTGTATACATATATTATTAATATGTGCTATTATAGTCCTATAATCAGGAGATGTATTCTGGTAGTTGCAGCATAAAGAGCCGTCTTATGTTGTGTTTGGGATAATGAAGGTATTTCCAAATTCAGAAGAACATGGAAAGGATTCAAAGTAACCCCAGTTTCCAATGTACTGGAGATTAAATTACAGATGTTACGTTAACCCAAACTGGTTGAACTTAATGCCATTTACACCATGGTTTGTAGAAGTTTGGTTTGGTAAGGATCCAAAATGTCATCAGCAATGTGAAAGTACAAACACGTTTTATAACCACTCATTGTTAGTGATTGAGACTGAGGGGTGGAGTCATTTCATGCCAAGTATTGATGAATCAAATAATGCCATATGCCCTCTATTTTTTGGGTCATTGTTAGGAATGCTGCTGTACCCCGCTTCAATTAATAGTTAGTAGGGATTGATTTGCCCCTTTATAAAGAAAGGGCTAAAGAAGGTTGTAACGAGGTCCTTTTAATGGGTGATCCACCATGCCTGAACTAATTGCTAACTCCTGAATTAACTGCTAATTCTGTCAAGACAGATTATTTATCAGTCTCATGACAGCTTTCTTCTATGAATCTTGGAAAAATGTTCTTACGGATAAAATGTTTTTACGAAATGTGATGAATTTTTTGAATTTTTTGTATTTGTAATAATAAAATTTATACTGAACTTTATATTGCAAAATTGTGCAACAGTATCTTTTTCTATGGTCTTCTTTGTAAGAAAACAAGTACCCCGCTTCACCCACTGCTGTCATCGCATGCCTGTCTGTTATGGAATTCAGCTCTTCATCAGCAGTTGATTTTGCAGTTCTATGTCACCACAAATTGATGCTTTGAATCTGGACTTTTGCCTGTCTGAAAATAAAAAGAGAGTTACAGTGCATCAGTCTAACCACTCTTGTAGTAGAATGTGACAGATTTAAACTAGTTTTGACTTTGGGGGCTTGGGGAGTTTAGTGCAATTTCCAAAGGGAAAGCCACCACACTGCAAAAAGACATAGTTGTCAAATTTAAACTTGCATGAAGTATCCAATGAAGCTTTCTATGCCTCTGTAATTGGGCCATGAACACTGAAACTGTAACTCAAAAGACCTGATTCTTTCATGCGTCTGCTCTGCAGGGACACAAAATACTGTAAAAAAAAATTAAAATGCATCTACATCATTGGAAATAACCATCTCCATACTGTACTAAAATAACCATTGTTGGAAAATATTTGACTGCTGGCCACTATGGGAAGCAGCGTAAGTTTTATAGTAAGTGTTCTCTTACTTGAACCCTGTTAAAAATGCTTAAATGTTTCTTCTATGATCAAGTAATTTTTTTGTTCCATCTAGGCTAATTCGTTACGCATCATTCATCATAGCATCTCACTGGAAGGCTGCTTTGGAAGACTTAAGCCTGGCAAAATGCTGAGACCTCAAGAAGCTGCATGTATCCACCTTGTGTCCTGGTAAGCTATGAAACTTTGTAAAATTGAATGGCATACATTACTATTCAGCATTGTTATTATGCATGAACTCTGATGGTATACGTAAAAGTAAAACAGATTCTATTGAGGATGTCTTTGTTTGTTTGTTTTTTTGTTTGTTTTTTATTTTCATTTGGGTGAAACTGGATCCTTTTCTTTTTCATTACTAGATGTCCTTGGGATAGGCGTATAAGTGTAATAAAAAGACTTTATAGAAAAGGGAATGGTTGGATTCACTGTCCTTTCTTTCTTACCTTCACTTTCCTGGCTATAGACATCACCATCAGAGATGTGAAAGAAATCATCCCGTCAGGAGCACATACAACAGTGAATTATAACATTTCCCTATTCTATTCAAGATTCAAAAAATATATGTACAGTTTTCCCCATTACTTTCTGTGCCTGTGTGAAAGAGATATCTATCCCTTGTCACCAAGCAAAAAAAAAAATGTTGTATAGCTTTCCAATTGGGACTCACCAGGGGCAGTCAGCAATGCAGAAATAACTTGTGTGCGTGAATATATATATATATATATATATATATATATATATATATATATATGTATGTACATATATATATATATATATATATATATATATATATATATATATATGGTCAACAAGGTAATACTATTTTTGGTGTATCCCTATAATGAGTTTCCTAGCAACACAATATTCCCCAGTAACCGCCTTACACAGGTATGATAACTCTTCCCTATAACTAATATATACAATTGTATCACTATTGTCTATGCCTGTGTTAAGGAGATATTCTTCCCTTGTCACTGAAAAAGAAGAGTCAAGAGAGTCAAGGTCTAAAGTAGATCACTACTCAATTTAAACTCTCTCTCCTTCTCTCACACACATGCACAGAAAGTGCCCGGCAACAGGAGCACGAACTAGGACTTGCACTGCCGTGCCAAAATTTTCCAGGGGGGGCAAAAAGGGGGGAGGAAAAAGTGGGGCGGCTGAAAATCTGGGGTGGTGTTGTGTGGCGGCCAAAAAATGGGGCCACGTCATACGTGTGCCGCGCCGAAAATGGGTGTGGTCATGCACTAGAATGTGGGTGTGGTCGTGGGTGGAGACAAGTAGACATGAACTAAGCAATGGTGGGACATTACATTAGGACAGTGGTGGCGAACCTTTTGGAGGTCGTGTGTCCAAACTACAAAGTCACTTTACTATCACAAACTGCCAACAGCAATTTAAACTAAATACAAACGTTTTAACTCATACATGAACATTATGGAAAATCCAAGTTGAAAATAAACTGTGAAGATAAACAATTTCATCCATCCTACTCCTGAAAAATGTATTCATTTTTTTTAGAACCTCCCAGTTTCATTTCCTGTTTTAAAAAGCGGAAAATGTAGGTTTAATGCTATTGTCTCATATGATGATGATTCAGCTTTTTCCATAGTCCCGCAGTTAGCAATCATGTGACCCCCAACAAGACAAATTCAGCAATCATGAGCCCCCCCCATCAAGACAAATTCAGCAATCATGAGGCCCCCAACATGACCAACTCAGCAATCATGAGGCCCCCAACAAGACAAATTCAACAATCATGAGGCCCCCAACAAGACAAATTCAGCAATCATGAGGCCCCCAACAAATCATGAGGCCCCCAACAAGACAAAGTCAGTAACCATGAGGCCCCCAACAAGACAAATTCAGCAGTCATGAGGCACATAAATAGACAGCATTTCACATAAATAGGCAGAATGCCCCCTTAATATGTAGACACCTCTCACCTGGCAGCAGTTCCTCAAAATACACTCAATCTGACAGCAGTGGTTCCCCAAAAATAGGTAGCCCCAGGTCTAGAGGTGTCCCCAGAATAGGTGGCCAGCGGTATAGATGTCCCCAGAACTGGTAGCCAGGGGTAGAGATGTCCCCAGAACAGGTAGCCAGGGGTATATGTGCCCAGTATATGTAGGCAGGGGTATATGTGCCCAGTATATGTAGGCAGGGGTATATGTGCCCAGTATTTATAGGCAGGGGTATATGTGCCCAGTATATGTAGGCAGGGGTATATGTGCCCAGTATATGTAGGCAGGGGTATATGTGCCCAGTATATGTAGGCAGGGGTATATGTGCCCAATACATGTAGTCAGGGGTATATGTGCCCAGTATATGTAGCCAGGGGTATATGTGCCCAGCATATGTAGGCAGGGGCATATGTGCCCAGTATATGTAGGCAGGGGTATATGTGCCCAGTATATGTAGGCAGGGGTATATGTGCCCAGTATATGTAGGCAGGGGTATATGTGCCCAGTATATGTAGGCAGGGGTATATGTGCCCAGTATATGTAGCCAGGGGTATATGTGCCCAGCATATGTAGGCAGGGGTATATGTGCCCAGTATATGTAGTCAGGGGTATATGTGCCCAGCCCAGTATATGTAGCCAGGGGTATATGTGCCCAGTATATGTAGGCAGGGGTATATGTGCCCAGTATATGTAGGCAGAGGTATATGTCCCCAGAAAAAGTAGCCAGGTGTGCCCCAGCAGGAGGGGAGCAGCGCAGAGAAGAGGGATAGCTTTGGGCACTCCGCTTAGGGGGCTCTCCCTCCCTCGCTGTCCCCTCCGTAACGAAGTGTGCAGCGGCTGGGCAGCAGGCGGAACTTACCTCGTCTCGTCGCACGCGCCGGATGGATTAGCCGCTACTCTGGTCTGGTCCAGACCAGAGTGCGGCACCAGAACTTCCGGCGCAGGAGCAAGACGAGGTAAGTTCCGCCCGCTGCCCAGCCGCTGCACACTTCGTTTCGGAGGGGGCAGCGAGGGAGAGAGAGCCCCCTAAGGTGAGGGAAGGGGGGGAGACATCCGCCCTTCCCCACTGTGCCCATAGCTCTCTCTCTCTTCTCTGCGCTGCTCCCCTCCTGCTGGCTGCACGGGAACGCGGCCAGGGGGGGGCAGCGGGCGGCCAGGGTCGGGCAGATGCCCGGTTTTGCCGTATGTGCGGACGCCCATGATGATGACGCTTGCCATTGCAAACTACAATTCCTGCCAACACATCTGTTTTAGGTGCTCATTTGAAACCCATATCTATATATTCCCTCCCCTCACAAACAATCCACACACTTTGATCCACGCTATAAGCGCTTTTGTTAGCACTTGCATTTGATTAGCGCTTGTTGAGCGCTTGTTAAAAAAATCGCTCCAGGGCGTGGCCACGACGGAGACCAGGACGGACGGCTAAGCCCTGAGCTCCTAACTGTCAGCTCCTAAAACGGCTCTAAATCAAAGCCCACAGCTGCGAAATTACCATCAGGATGACGGAGAACATGGACACAGAGGCAGAGCTGATAAAAAAAAGAAAACATCAGCAGCTCAAGCCGAAGAAGTTAACAGACTTCTTCACGGAGAAACAACACAGGCAAGCGAGGAGGAATCAAGATGGCGATGAGCTGCCGCCTCCCAGCCAGGACAGAGCTGTTCAGCGACCCCTCATAAACAATCCTGCAGAGCCCAGTGAAGCAGGGTCACGACCTGATCACCAGACAGAGCTCTCCTCTCCGTTACCAGACACAGAAGAGACCTTATCTCCTTCTAACAGCCCGGCCAGATCACGACCTCGTCTGGAGGTGTCCACAAACATAAATAATAAGGTAGGCCTTGGGGGCGCAGTGAACATGACACAACAAACAGTCACACAGCCTACAGACATAACAGCCTTTCCAGCTACGGATCAAGCTGTCTCACAATTATATCTGAAGGAACTTTTACTTTCATTCAAAGCAGATTTAATGATCCAATTCTCCCAAATGAATAACTCACTTAAACAAGAAGTAGAATCACTGGGAGACAGAGTGGATACCACTGAACGCAAAATATGCGAATTAGTCCGCGAACATAATATTATGGTAGACACCTCTGACCAGCAGACCAAAGATATCTCGTGGTTGAAATCAAAAGCTTCCGACCTGGAAGATCGCTCCAGAAGGAACAATCTGAAAATCAGGGGAATGCCAGAATCTGTAGCACAGGGAGACCTAAGAGCTTATGTGACAAACCTGGCTAAAGCAGTTTTACCAGAAGCCTCTCCAATTGAACTGACTATTGATAGAGTTCACCGCCTCCCAAAACCTCCTCATCTTGCTGAACACATCCCTAGGGATGTCATAGTGCGTTTCCTGTTTTATCAGGTGAAAGAACACTTAATGCTGGCCTTAAGGAGACTAGGAATTTTCCCTGATCCCTATGCTAAACTACAGCTATATGCGGACTTGTCACAAGTCACTTTACAACAAAGAAGAAACATGCAACCTCTCTTAAAAGCACTTCGGGCAGCCCAGGTGCAATATAAATGGGGCTTCCCAACTAAAAGAACTTTTCAGCTCAACAACAAGCATTATTCCATCTCATCAGTTGATGCAGGATACAAGCTCCTCCGCCAACTTAAGATCCAAATTCCAGAACAGCCTCCTGAGAATCATCAAACTTCATCGACTAAGAACCCTCCACTATCCACAAAAATCACAGCTGATTGGAAAGAAGTTACATCGTGAAGCTGAGTATGGCCAATTTCCTCACACAAACCTTCCAACTTCACCAAGTTAGTGAAGTTCCCATCTCCTTTCTGCAGTACACGTTACTGCAATACCCCAGGGGATCTTGTAGAATTCAGAACTTATATTCTACAATTATAGTGTTCAGTTAGTTCTTCTTCTGTGTTTTTATATTTTATATGTTACTTCTCTTTTTTTGTTTCCTTATACCATCTGTTGTTAGTGGTTATGGAAGTTAATATGATATACTTATATCTGCTTATATGTACAACAAGTCCTAAGATCTGGCACAACACAGATTTATTTCTCAGTTCTCTTCAGGTTATTTCCAGCCCACCTCTTCCTCCCATTATTATGAGCAATGCAGGATAAAATTCCTTCGATTAAGATTACTTCACTCAACACCAGAGGGTTGAACTCTCCATTTAAGAGGAGATTATTATGGAAAGACGCCCAATCCGCTGGTTCTCAAATATTGATGGCCCAGGAGACTCATCTGACATCTCAAGATACTAAATACTGCCATAATTTCAATTTCCCATTGATATACCACAGTGTTTTTTCAAAAAGGAAGAGAGGTGTCTTTATTGCCTTCCATAGGGACCTTAAAGTCTTACCTGTTTCTGTAGTAACCGATGAAATGGGCAGATTTGTTATTTTTGTGGGTCAAATCAACGGTAATTTGTTTACCATAGTTACTCTCTACGCACCTAACAACTCCCAACGTCAGTTCTTACAAAAACGAATGACAAAAATTGACAAAATCAGACAGGGATCTTTGATACTAGGGGGAGATTTCAACGCTTGTGCATCTACATTAGACTCATCTTCCATTAGGGCATCACCTATCCCATTATTAGGAAAAAACATAAGATGGAACAATCTCTTAGATCCATGGAGAATCTTTCATGCGTCAGAAAGAGACTACTCGTATTACTCGGCAATACATAAAACTCATACACGGATAGATTTTTTCTTAATCGACAGATCATTTCTCCAAAACACTATAGAGACTTCTATAGGAAATATTACATGGTCTGACCATGCTCCAATCCAGATGACTATTAAAGATGCTTCGGGTATATCCAAACCCAGACAATGGAAGATGAACCAAAGCATTCTAAGAGACCCCGCTAGTGTCAAATATTTCCAAACAAGATTACAGGAGTTTTTTGATTTAAACCAAACACCTGGAATTAGCAGTGCTACAGTTTGGTCTACTCATAAAGCCTACATGAGAGGACTATACCTTAGGCAAAGTGCCAAACTTCACAGAGAAAGGAAAATAAAATATATGGGATTAATTAATAATATCCAAAATTTAGAAAAAGAGCATAAAAGAACACAAGACCCTAAGTTATATGAACAGCTTTTTCATGAACGTCAGGAACTACGTGCCTTACTGCTGTACCAGTACGAACGCAATCTTCAAAAGATTAATGCTTGCAAATACTCCCAAGGTAACAAAGCAGGTAAATTGTTAGCAAACCTGATCAAAATTAGGCAAGCTAAATCCATGATTCACTCTATATTACATCCGTTTACTAAACAAAACATTTTACATCCTAAAAGCATAGCTAATGCTTTCAGAGATTATTATATGCAACTGTATAACTTACAAAATGATCTGCTTACCCCGCAACCAACGGAAGAACAAATCAATAATTATCTCTCTTCAATTGTTTTACCCAAACTGCAGAATTCACAACTAGAAAAACTAAACTCTCCCTTCACTCATAAAGAAATAGCCTCTACCATTTCCTCTTTAAAATGCAATAAGGCACCAGGCCCAGACGGCTTTATAAATGAATATTATACAACCCACTCTAACATCCTGACTCCCATCCTAACAGAATTATTTAATTCTTTTATGCTGGGCTCACAGATACCCAAGGAATATCTAGAAGCCAATATAACGGTGATTCATAAAGAGGGGAAGGACCAACAAAGCACTGCTAATTACAGGCCCATCTCCCTCCTGAACTCTGACACCAAATTATATGCAAAGTTGATAGCGAATCGCTTAATGAATATAACACCTGATCTTCTTCTTCCAGATCAGGTAGGCTTTATGAGAGGAAGACAAGCCCCTGATGGTACCAGACGCATGATTAATATCCTTAGATACATTGAGCTCTGTCGAACGCCTTCTCTGCTCCTAACTTTGGACGCTGAGAAGGCGTTCGACAGAGTTCATTGGGGATTTCTACGAGCTACGTTAATCAAATTTGGTTTAACAGGCCCCATACTCACTGCAATCATGGCTCTATATACAAACCCCTCGGCAAAGGTTAACGCAGCAGGCATACTATCTGACTCATTTGAAATCACGAATGGCACTCGCCAAGGCTGCCCACTGTCCCCTATCATTTTTGTACTCATAATGGAAACATTAGCCCAAAAAATTAGAAGCTCCCCAAATATAGAAGGAATATCCATAAACAACAATAAACATGTCATAAGTCTTTTTGCCGATGATGTAGCCCTAGTCATTTCAAACCCCTTATCATCTTTAAAATATCTTGTTAAAGAACTCCAATTGTTTTCAAAAATATCATATTATAAATTTTTTTTTCTATGAAAATCTTTTTATTAGTTTTAAAACATATATATGCATTGTCTATGCTTAACAGATTATTTATCTGAAAGATAACATTTTACAACCTTGTTACATAGGCATTGAGAAACGTATACATTATGAAAAGCATCTCATCTTAGGTAACATTTGTACAGTGGAATCATTGATCTTTTTAGAACTTCACACACTTTTGCTATAGGTAGGGAATTCCCTTAAGAGGTTAAAGCCAATTAAACCACACATGGTACCATTAACTGAGCCCATTAGGCTGATACCATGTACAACTGGTTTATACAATGTGGTGGTCGATATCAGGTGGCCTAAGGCCAATCGACAACTTGTCCTGAGATTGGTGTCATGGAAAGTTGGGTTATGGTAGCGATGATACATGTTAGCCTAAGTTGTAACATAGAATTAAGTACTTTATTTATAGGTTTCTTGTAATTACGGCTATAAGGGTATGTCTATAGGTTGAACAAGGGTTGGAAACTCGCCTTAACGAAAAGGAAAGCCTCGGGTAGATAACTAGAACAATAAAACATCTTAGTCTGGAACTAAGACTAAGCTACACTAAGACTAAAAACTAATCCACTATTTTCATTATATGCGTGTACATGTCCTTCTGCATCTGGTGTTCCGAGTTATGAATTAAGAAGCAACCAGTTTTCTGTGAGGGTGAAATTAAGTTGTGCGTTGGGAATTCTACTCCTAATATTTTTTTCCATTGCGAAATTTCTATTGATTAGGGATTTAAGCATTTGGGGTGATATCTGGTCAGCAGATTTCCAATTGGATAGAATGAGTGATAAAGTTGCCAATATGGTGTGGCAGATTGGAGGTTGGACTTGCTTTGGAAAGGACTCTATGCCTACTAAAAGTATTGCTAGTGCCGGCGAGATTTTAAAGTTTTGCAGGAAATTTTTTCTAATCAGATTTTCGGAGTTATTCCAGACTTTTTGAATTATTGGGCATTCCCATAGCATGTGAGTAAGAGTTCCTACGTTTACATTGCAGTGCCAGCATATGGGGGAGAGGTCAGGGGAAAATGCCGCAATCTTTCGGGGGGTGTAGTGCCACTTGAATAGGATCTTGCGTGACATTTCCCAGTGGGAGTTGCATTTGGAGTATTTATTGATTAATTTAGTGGTTGTGATTAGTAGCTCAGGTGTGATATTGGTGTTGAGGTCATATGACCAGGTTGAGGCATATTTCTGGAGGGGGGAAAATTGAGTCCTTATCAGCTCTCTGTACCAAAGGGAAATGCCACCCGAGTATACTCCTATGAAGCTGAGCATAGTTAAAATCTTGCTGGGAAGCTGTGGTAGGGTAATGTGGCGGGTTTTTAATATGTTGTAGATTCTATGGTAGGTGAATAATTGTGATTCTGGCAGTTTAAAGGTTATCTGCAATGCTTTGAAAGTCTTAAGTTTGTGGTTTTCATATAAATCATTTATTGAGTTAATGTTGGCCAGGATCCAACTTGAGAGGTCTAAATTAGAAGTGAAATGTTTTAAGGTCTCTATATGGATGCGAGGGGTGTGTGTGTTCTTCAGGTCTGGGGGGTGTTTGAGAAAGTACTCCCAAGCCTTTAACGCTGCTTGTATGGAAGGGTATGGAGAGGTTGGTGTAGGGGCTCCTAATAGGATTGCCATTAAGATCTGTTTCAGCGGTGAATTGAGTAAAGTTTTTTCTAGAGATACCCAGGGTTTGGGGGATTCATGTGACCACCAGTGTCTGAGCATGTCTAGATTTGTAGCGTAGTAATATGAGAGAATGCACGGTAGTCCTAAGCCGCCTTTGTTTTTTGGAAGTATCATTACTTCATAGGGAACCCGAACCTTTTTACCTTGCCAAATAAAATGGTTAATACATTTTTTAATGTCTAGGAGAAAGGATCTACTTAAAGGTATATGTACGGTCCTGAAAAGGTACATTATCTTAGGGAGGATAAACATTTTTAGCGCTGCTATTCTGCCTGACCATGACAGCCAGTATTTTGATATTTCTGATGTTTCTTTTTTAATAGCCGCTAGTAATGGAATATAGTTGTGCTGGAATAATTCTACTGGGTTCTTTGTTATTTTAATTCCTAGATAGGATACTTCTGCGGTAGCCCAAGGGAATTTATAGGACTTTGATATGTTGGCTGCAATATGTGTAGGCAAGTGGAACCCCATTAGGAAGGACTTATGTTGGTTTAATTTGTAATAAGAAGCTTTCGAAAAAAAGAGGAGGTCTTCTAGAAGTGCAGGTAACGAGTGTTCGGGGCTAGATAAGGTTAAAGCTACATCGTCTGCGAACATATTGATTAGGTGATGAGTCTCGCCTATCTTAATGCCGGAGATAAGAGGGTTTGTGCGAATTTTTTGGGCGATAGTTTCCATCAATAATACAAAGATTATAGGAGAAAGGGGGCAACCCTGTCGGGTACCGTTTGAGATAGAGAAGGGTTTAGAGATAAAACCTGCTGCGTTGACTTTAGCTGATGGTGATGAATATAATGCCATGATAGCAGTGGTAATCCCTCCTGAGAAACCAAATTTATGTAATGTCGCTTCTAGAAATTTCCAGTGAACTCTATCGAATGCCTTCTCCGCATCTAATGTAAGCATCACTGAAGGCATCCGATAGAGATCAATGAATTTGACTATGTTCAGCATTCGTCTAGTTCCGTCCGAGGCCTGTCTTCCTCTTGTAAAACCTACTTGATCATGGGATAGTAGATCGGGGGTATATATCATTAGACGGTTGGCAATAAGTTTGGCATAAAATTTTGTGTCGGCGTTTAGTAAAGATATTGGTCTGAAGTTGGCTGGGTCAGATTGGTCCTTTCCAGGCTTTGGTATTACCGTGATTATTGCTTCTAGATATTCTTGCGGTATTTTTACGCCGGCTGCGAAGGCATTGAAAAGGGAAGTGATATGTGGAGCTAATTGTTGTGCAAAGGTTAGTAGGTATTCGTTGGTGAAACCATCAGGTCCCGGGGTTTTGTTTCTTTTCAAAGATTTTGTCGCTTCTAGTACTTCTGCTATGGTAAAGGGCCTGTTTAAAGCCTCTAGCTGTTTAGAAGAAAGCTGGGGGAGGTTAATATCACAGAGGAAGTTTTCTATGATTTCACCAGTCGGTTGTGGGGTATTGGGGTCTT
Organism: Hyperolius riggenbachi; assembly: GCF_040937935.1. Classification (NCBI taxonomy): domain Eukaryota; kingdom Metazoa; phylum Chordata; class Amphibia; order Anura; family Hyperoliidae; genus Hyperolius; species Hyperolius riggenbachi. The sequence goes on from NC_090646.1 coordinate 403,204,974, forward strand.
CTTTAAGATTGTATAATTTTGCGTAGTATTCACTAAAAAGATCTGCTATATGTTTAGGGTTAGTAATTTTAGCCTTGGAGGTGGGATCGATCATTGTGTGAATTCTGTTTTTGGCCTGTTTTTGGTGTACTAATTTCGCTAAATATTTGCCCGCTTTATTATGTTGCGAATAAGCTTGGAGATTTGATTTTTGGAGTAGGTAGTCATATTGTTGGGTTAGGTGGACACGCAAGGCCTCTCTCAGTTGGAACAGGGACCTAGTTAATTCTGGGGAGGGGTTTTGTTTATGGAGCTTCTCTTTATCTCGAATACTAGCAAGAATATCTTCATAAGTCTTGGTCCTTTGTTTTTTGATAAAGGTACCTCTGCGAATGAGTAGTCCTCTGGTATAAGCCTTGTGAGCGGACCAAATCGTGGCTAAGCCAACTCCAGGAGTTATATTTGTGTCAAAAAAGGCAGTGATATTTTGGGAAAGTTCTTCTTTAAAGGATGGGTCAGTTAGTAAGGAATTATTTAATTTCCAATAAAAAGGTTTAGGCTCCTGGGGTCCTACTTTGATTGAGAGCTCAATGGGGGCATGGTCAGACCACGTTTTTGTACCTATGGAGGCTGTCAGCACATCTTGTAGGAGAATTTTGTCAACCAGGAACATGTCAATTCTAGAGAATGTCTTATGCACCCCTGAGAAAAATGTATAGTCTTTCTCAGTTGTGTGTAGGATCCTCCATGGGTCAAAAAGTGAGTTCCATCTGAGTTGTTTATCAATTAGGATCAGTTTGCTAGGATCTTTTGTAGAGGAGTCTATTACAGCAGCGCACGCGTTAAAATCTCCTCCAATCAGGAGACAACCTTTTTTTATGGTTTGAAGACGGGAGCAAATTTTTTGTAAAAAGGCTCTTTGTCCTTGGTTGGGGCTATAAAGGTTTACTATGGTAAATAATTGTCTGTTAATAAAACCGATGAATATTATGTACCTTCCTTGAGGGTCTTGGATGATTGAGAGGGGTTCTGTTTTAACATCTCTGTGGAAGGCTAATAGAACTCCCCTTTTTTTTTCGTGAAGGAGCTGTGATAGATTGTTGGGTATAGGGGGTTATGACATCTTGTGGTGTCAGCTGGAATTAAATGAGTTTCTTGTGCGAACACCACCTGGGGCATTTTAGATTTAATTTCCTTCCAAAACATGAAGCGTTTAGCTGCTGAATTGAGACCTCTTACATTTATCGATAAGAATTTTAGAGACATATTGGACTAATACTTTGCTGTAAAACAAGCTTAGTTTCTTTAGGATATACATAACACTTATGACCTGGTATATTAATAAGAACATACATTTCGGATGCAATATAGATACAGAAGAGAATATTGTTTCTAGTGGACTTTGATAGCCAGACACTAACATTACAAACAAACCATATTAACACTAAATTTGTAACTGGGGTAAGCCCAGTCATCCATATCAAATAGGTAACTGTGTGGTACAGTTCAGCATGCCACAGTACTGACTTTGGGGGTGAGAGAGACAACATCTTAGTGTTGTCAGGTATTTGACTGTGCTAGCGGTGTTCAGCTAGTAGGAAAAGTGGGCCATCTTCAGACAGGCCATCAACGGTTAGGCTGTGATCGCCAGTCATGTGAAATCTTGGAGGGGCCCAGCTGATCAGCTGAGGGGTGAGCGTTTTCCGGGATCTGGATCTTCAGTTGTCGAAACAGTTTGTTGCCGTTCTCTGATGAAGTTATAACATATTGCCTGTTGTTGTGTGAAAAAATTAATTTGGTGGGGAAACCCCATTTGTAGGGAATCTGTATCTCTTGTAGTGCTTTGGTGTATGGCTGGAGACTTCTCCGCAGTTGTAGTGTCATCGCAGAGAGATCCGAGTATAAATGGATATGCGAGTACTGGTCAGGAAAAGCGCCTTTTTTCCGCATGAATAACATCAGTTCATCTTTAGTAGTAAAGAATAAGAATCTAGCAATCACATCTCTAGGGGTGGACTTTGGTAAATGTGCCGGTTTTGGAAGACGGTGGGCTCGATCTATTGTTAGCTCTACTTCAGGTATATGTGGTAGGGCCGCTTTAACTAGGCCTTTTAAGTAAGCAGAAAGATCTTCTGGAGAGATCTGTTCATTAATTCCTCTGAATTTTAGGTTGTTACGCCTGCTTCTATCTTCTAAATCTGCAGCTTTGGACTTGAGCCACGATATATCAGAAGATTGAGTATCTGATGTGTCCACCATAGTATTGTGGGCTGTAGTGAGTTCAGCAATCTTATTCTCTGCTCTGTGCACTCTATTGCCCAGCAAGGAGAGGTCTTGGCGCAGATCTTTTGTCATATCTGCAATATCTGCTAAAAGTGCTGTTTTGAAAGTTAGAAGGATCTCTTTAATATAAGTTTGTGTGGCTGGGGTCTCAGTGGCAGGGAAAGCCTCTATTGGGAATGCTGCTGGGGCATGTCTGTGAGCTGCACGTGTGGGGTCTCCTGGGCCTACCTGGGAGCTTGACTCCGGGTCCTCCTCTCTGCGGGCCCTCGATTTGGCCGGACTGCTGGAGGGAGAGGTTGACTCTGGGGAGGAGGGGGAGCCGTGTTCCGCAGCGGTAGCCGTGTCCTGCTGTGGTGTGTTGCCGGCGTCTGCCTGGGGACTGTCTCGCAGAGAAGTTGCAGTGTGTCCGGCGCCATCTTGGAACGGCGTGTCTGAGCGCGGAGGAAAGAAGTCGGTCAGTTTTTGCGGTTTCTGACCGAGCTTCTTCCTCTTTTTGGATGCCTCCAGGTCCATAGGGCTCTCCTCCGTCATTGTGGGCTATAGGGTGAAGACTGGACGGTCGCTTCGTGTTGCTTCAGGCCTGCTGGAACGGAGCTCAGTTAGGGCACGTCCGTCCTGGTCTCCGCGCTGGCCACGCCCCCATCATATTATAAATTAAATCAACACAAATCATATATCTTAGGCTTAAACATCCCCCCCGAAATAAAATTAGCTATTAAAGAAAAGTTTAATTTCCCTTGGGCAGACTTGGCGGTACAATACCTAGGGGTCCAACTACCAGCACAGACAGATGAGATATTTAGCCTCAATTTCCTCCCTTTACTAACAGAACTCAGAAAGGACTGTAAAACAATGTCAAAGTTTTTGTTATCATGGTCTGGCAAGTTAGCAGCGTTTAAAATGTTTTTGCTTCCGAAGGTATTATATCTGTTCAGAACTCTGTCAATACCAATAAAAAAACCTTTCTTCTCTGATTTGAAAAAAAAATTAAACAATTTCATCTGGAATGGGAAAAAATCAAGAATCTCCTATAATATCATGACACTCCCCAAAAATCAGGGCGGAATTGGGCTACCTAATATGGAAACATATTATTACGCATGCAATTTACAATTTGCTCACTCATGGTGGTCCAATAACACTGGGAAAACATGGACTTCCATAGAAGCTGACGTTCTAGATATACCCCTAAGAGACATCCTCGCCAGTATGCTCCTTGGTCATAAACCACTTAAAACGGAATTCCCAACTATTAAATCTCTCTTATTAGCATGGGAACACTTTCTGAAACACCCTCCTCATGCAACGTCAACCTCCAGACCTAGAATACCCCTTACTACTTTAAAAACTTTATTATTAGATATAAACATACTGCCTTTATTACAAGCGGGCCTAAATAACTTAAATGATTTGTTTAACAACTCTACTATGAAATCCTTTGAGGATCTCAGACTTAAATACAATCTGCCCCTAAGCTATGCCTTCACATACTACAGAATAACCAGCATATTTCAGAGGCGAAAAATATTTATTCCAGAATTAAATAATCAAATAATTACATCTCTAAACTCTACTAAACCAATAAAAGGACTCATAGCCCTTTGGTACAGTGAACTAATAACACAAGCCAATTCACCATTGAATAAATATATTCAAATATGGTCGTATGACTTAGATATGGAATTAACACTTCCCCAAATACTACAAGCAAACAGGAAATTAGCTAGACTATCTAGGTGCAACTCACACTGGGAGCAATTTATAAAAATCTTTACTAGATGGTATCTCACACCTAGGAAACTAGCTTCCTTTACACATAACGCATCACCCTTATGTTGGAGATGCTCGGTACACACTGGAACCCTTCTTCACATGCTATGGGAATGCCCTCTAGTAAAACGAATATGGCTTGCAACAGAACGATATATCATTCGAAATATCTCTCCTGATTTTAAATTATCGCCTCAATTAGCTCTTCTATGTATAGACCTAGATAAAATAGATCTACCCTCACAGATGCATATCTGTCACCTGATTATGGCAACACAATACATGATTACCACCTCCTGGAAATCTTCTGACCCAATTGAATTCCAATGTCTATTATCCTATTACAAGCGTAATATGATCCTGGAGACAAACCTGAGAGCAAATTACATGACTACCAAACCAATCAATACAGATAGTTCCACCAAGAGAACGGGTACACAATCAGAACATTCATAAAGACTCGAAAACTTTGAGTTAGAAGCAGATAGAAGGTTTTGTTATAGTGTTTTTCTGTGTTATTGGTTATACATGTTTTAATGAGACTATTTAGTGTACTAGACATCAGTCAATACAAACCGTCTTCACCTCTTGTATAGAGAATCGTATATTATATGACATACCTAAATTATTAAGGAAACCTATATATCAAGACAAATGTATCCTTATGACATCTACCTTGCAATCTAAGCTATTGGATGGCAATAAGCCACTGCTCCAGTAGCACAAATCTACTGAGTGACTTTTTTCACCTCATCCAGCCGGATTAGGTTAGTGGATGTAGGTGGACCTAGTTTACCAGTTGAGGATAAGAATATCTCCTAATGCTGAATATCCTTCACAATGTATGTCAATAATTTCACCTCTAAATGTACCATTTACTACAACTGTTGTAATTTTTTTATTGGTGTATAATAAAAATTTATTGTTGGAAAAAAAAAAATCGCTCCCATTCACAATCGCAGAAAAATCACCGCAATCGTGTACGCCTTTTCACGTAGGCAATCATGGTGAATTTTTATGCGATTTTTACCACAATTTTAATGAAAGTGAATGGGAGCGATTTTTTTAACGAGCGCTCAGCAAACGCTACTCAAACGCAACCGCTCACAAAAGCGCTTATAGTGTGGATTCTGTTTGCATAGCAGTAAGTCACTTCATGAGAAAATCATCTCTTTTGCATTCAGGGCTTCTTGCTAGTGTATAGTGTCAGCAGCAATGTATAGGCTGATTCTGTTCTGATTTCTGTGTAAACACATTTCCAATTATGGAGCTCACAAAGGCACATAGCCCAATGAGGCACTAGTTCTATAGCTCTGTCCACTGAAATCAGATGACCATGTACACTAATGAAACACCCAAGTGTTATTGAGGTATATACAACAAAGGAAGGATGGAGTTATGTACACAAATGTTTAAATCATGTTTGCTTTATTGCTTTATGGAATTTTATGATTAAATACGATGGATTTGGAGTGTTGCAAAGAATATTAAGGAACAGATTCTAGATGATACAAGTAGCAAACATGAGGAGGGAGACCAACAGAAATATACTGGAAATGCTTTAACTATACAACAGAATGGCCCAAGTCACTACGATGGCAGTGAAACTGACAAGAGAAATTATACAAAATACTGTAAACTATAGTATGGACACACACACACACACACACACACACACACACGGACACACACACACACACACGGACACACACGGACACACACACACATGGACACACACACACACACGCATACACACACACACACACACACACACACACACACACACACACACACACACACACACACACACATACACATACACACACACACACCAACCACACATACTCAAATTAATTGGATACTTATTTTTAAAACTTTTACCAGCATGATCATGTGCAGATGAAATGATAAATTCTCCACTGTGATTGTACTGTACAGTGCAAAAAAGGGTAGCAGACCATCTGCCTAGATGTGCTATTTAAAGCCATGTTAATTAATAAGAGTGTGATGTTGAAAAATCTCAGCAGAAAATGAGAGAGGTCCCTAAACAAGCATGGAGGAACCAAATAGAAAGCTCGGCTGTTATAATACAGAAGGAGGAACATATGAGGAATACAAATTGATTTATAACTTGAGTAGATGTTTAAATCAGCAAACACATAAAACTAAACCTCTAGTTATAAAATAGAAAAATAAACATAGAACTGAAAGTAAACATATTCTGTAGATGCCATTCACAAGACAAGTCTAGGTGGTCATAAATGGTGCCTCTGTGCACACCAGGACGAGTATTTTGTAAACTGTACCTAGGAATACAACTGCTAAGGAAACATGGCATGTAGTAGAACACAACAGGATTTTAGTTGATAATTACAGGCTAGGAAAAAAAAGCATTAGATGCAGTGTTGAGAGTTAATTGAGCCTAGCAAATTACACTGTTTAGTTTTCTCAGGTACAAAATTGCCCACAAAAAGGAAAATAGAGAAAGAAATTAGAGTCTTTGTGGTTTTCTCTATAAGTGCTAAGAATGATGAAGCCAGGAATAAATAAAATCTATTATCAGATGAGCAAGAGTTTAAACACAAGGTTGCGGACAACGCAAGTCACAAATTATGAAATTGTCACTGATTAAAGCTGAGAGTGATGTTGTACTTGGGCACCAAGTTTTCAAGCTTAAAAATACAACTAGAGCAACATTTCCACCGCAAAAACAAATAAATCAATAAAACCATTAAGCATCTCATGCAGAAAATAACCTAGATAAGTGCAAATGATATATTTACAAGTTCATACTGAGAGCAATTTTCCCAAACTGTGTTAATATTGTCCTAGTCCAGAACATGTCTTTGAAATCTAATACTGTGCACAACGTATGGAGTGGCCAGCAGAGTGGGAATTTCTTCCTGTGCACAGAATAACCTGACCCAGCCCATTTATTCCCTCTGCACCTTTTTGTGAAGCAAAGGGCGGGAATGGGCAGAGTCATCTCTGTACTCTGAGAGAAAAACTGACTGGTGTTCCCTCTCAGCTCCCTAACTACATTCTGTGTAAGAAAATGGGATAAAGGAAAGTGTTTGGGCAGAACTCAGACTGCTGCTCATACTAGCCAAGTGTCCTCTAACATTAGCACAGAAATGTCTACACTGCAAACCTAATCTGGTAATAAATAAAAATTGAAAAATGGTTTACGGGCAATGCACAAAATGTTATGCATTGCAAATTATGATAGATCATCTTCTGTTTAAAATAACATTTCAGCACTGTGCAATTGAAAATAACCAAAAGGAGGAGAAAAAGTACTTTTACATTTATTCTGAGTATTTTCTATCTTACTTGTTGCTTAAAAGGCATTTTATTCAGTGTGAGAATATACCCTAGGAGTAAAACTGAGTTGGATAAGGGCCATAATGCATAAAAAAGGCCTTTATTAGTGTTTTAAAAGTTATGTTTAGGCTTATATGAGTAATGGTTATTGTGAAGAAGATTTAGAGCAAAAGATAGTTTTAGGTTTTTTTAGCATAAAACGTGGGATACAGATTAGGGATAGTTTTCTACAGTACACAATGGGCCAGATGCAGTCAATTGTGTAAAGATGCCGTGCGCTAGGAGAGCAGGGTAAATTTACCATTACTGCTGCCTGTGGCGCACCATCCATTAACCCATTAGCACCATGGGCATTACTGCGGCGATGAGCACAATGCTATGGTATGGTATGGTGCTAACAAGTTAATGGGCGGTGCTCCACAGGCAGTAGTGCTGGTAAAATGGCCATACACTCCGTCTGCATGTCAAATTTAGGCAGTTTAGTGCATGTGGCCCAATACCACTGTGCAAAATTGTTTGTACCAAAAGTAATGGTGCCTAGTATCCAGTGTAATTATTCAAATTAACATACCACCCAACCCTGTAAACATTGGCAACCTAACAGCACTGATTAAGACTGAGAATGATATTTTTTTCTGATCTTAAAGGGAACCTGAAATGAGAGGTTTATGGAGGCTGACATTTTTATTACTTTTTAAATAATACTAGTTGCCTGGCTATCCTGCTGAACCTCTGCCTCTAATAATACTTTTAGCCATTGACCCTGAACAAACATGCAGCAGATCAGATGCTTCTGACATTTTTGACAAATCTGACATGATAAGCTGCATGCTTGTTTCTGGTCTTATTCGGAAACTGCTGCAGCCGAATAGCTTAGCAGGGCTCCCAGGCAACTGGTATTGTTTAAATGGAAATGGATATCGCAGCCTCCATACACTTATTGATTCAAGTTACCTTTAAAATTCTTGTAAATAAATATTATGTTTTATAATGTTATGTTACATAAGTAGGCGCGTCCCCATAAAAATGTAGGTTTTAGCTAATGTTGTTATAGAATCCAGTGCTGGTCTGACTTTTGTATTCTTGACATAAGTTTACAGGATCACTAATTGTTCTCCAATCCAGTAGAACTTTAATAAAATAAAATCTCCTGGTCAAATAAGATTTGCATAATATAACTATAAAAATGCGCAGTATATGGTATTAAAATAAGATGATAAAATTATGTATACCGTATTTGTGTATTTTATCTTTTTTATGTTTTGTTTTCCAAATTTAATATTCGTTTGCTACAGGTATTAGGTTATTTGTAGAGATGGCCCGAACGGCTCGCTGGCGAACGGTTCCAGGCAAACTTTCGGGGGTTCGCGATCACGGAGAACCGCGAACTTTACCAGAAGTTCGATTTGCCCCCATAGTGCACCATTAGGGTCAACTTTGACCCTCTACATCACAGTCAGCAGGCACATTGTAGTCAATCAGGCTACACTCCCTCTTGGAGCCACTCCCCCAGAGTATAAAAGGCAGGCAACGCCGGCCATTTTACTCACTCGTGTGCCTGCAGTAAATAGAGAAGGGACAGTTGCTGCAGACTCTCATAGGGAAAAATTAGTTAGGCTTTTGTAGGCTTGTTAGCTTGCTCCTTGCTGATTCTTATTGCTAAAATAGCACCCCACAACAGCTCTTTTGAGAGCTAATCTTGTTCTTGTGATCTATTTTTTTTTCTGTGTGTCCTACTGACACTTGTGTTGCATAGACAGCGTTGATAATTCATACTGTGTGTGCCACTGCCAGGCCCAGCACATTCAGTGACTACCTCTGTGTGTGACAAGTGCACATTGTAATACCCATCACTGCATATACCTACCTGTTGTTCACAGTGCACCCACCTACCTACGTGAGTTGAGCGCACACAGTGTCACTGTGCCTGTCTGCTACCTGTCTGTGTGTGACAGGTGCACATTGTAATACCCATCACTGCATATACCTACCTGTTGTTCACTTCAGTGCACCCACCTACCTAAGTGAGCGCAGGCAGTGTCACTGTGCCTGTCTGCTACCTGTCTGTGTGTTACAGGTGCACATTGTAAATGTAATACCCATCACTGCATATACCTACCTGTTCAGGGCCCCACCTAGTGGTGCTCAAATACCCCTTTTCAAAATTCGAGTTAGGTCGAATTCGAATAGTAAATTATTCGAGATCAGTCGAATATTCGAGTCGAATAATTTTTACTATTCGATTCGACCTCGGAATTCGAGCTCACTATTCGAGTCGGTATTCGAGCTCATTATTCGAGCTGACTATTCGAAATGGCCTTAAATAGCTTCCAACACTTATTTTTGAGGGTGAATGATGCAAGAAACCTCTTTTTTTCCAAGTAACAACAGCAAGTGATTATGTGGGGATGTTCCTTTAAAAAAAAAAGTTGAAAAGAGAAGTTGTGTCCAGAAATTTGTTCAGTACTGTATATACTTCTTCTTCTTCTTCTTTATCTTCTATATCTTCTTCTTCTTCTTCTATATCTTCTTCTTCTATATCTTCTTCTTCTATATCTTCTTCTATATCTTCTTCTTTTATATTGTCTTCTTCTTCTTCTTCTTCATCTTCTTCATCATCATCTTCTTCTTCTTCATCTTCTTTTTCTTCATCTTCTTCATCTTCTTCTTCATCTTCTTCTTCATCTTCTTCATCTTCTTCTTCATCTTCTTCATCTTCTTCATCTTCTTCTTCTTCTTCTTCTACATCTACTTCATCTTCAACTTCTTCATCTTCTTCTTCTTCTTCATCTTCTTCATCATCTTCATCTTCTTCATCTTCTTCATCTTCTTCATCTTCTTCTTCTTCTTCATCATCTTCATCTTCTTCTTCATCTTCTTCTTCTTCATCATCTTCATCTTCTTCTTCTTCATCTTCTTCATCTTCTTCATCTTCATCTTCTTCATCTTCTTCTTCTTCTTCTTCATCTTCTTCATCTTCTTCTTCTTCTTCATCATCTTCTTCTTCTTCATCTTCTTCATCTTCATCTTCTTCATCTTCTTCATCTTCTTCTTCTTCATCATCTTCATCTTCTTCTTCATCTTCTTCTTCTTCATCATCTTCATCTTCTTCTTCTTCATCTTCTTCTTCTTCATCATCTTCATCTTCTTCTTCTTCATCTTCTTCATCTTCTTCTATATCGTCTTCTTCTTCACTTATTTCTCTTTTCAAATTTTTTTTTTTACAGAAATGCAGCTATTTTTGAGCGTAACAAATAGCTGGTGGCGCACGCATGTTGGAAGCGCCATTGTATGTGCTCCCTGGCAGTGGAAACACACAGACAGCAGGAGGTAAATTCAGCAGCAGGAGGAGGAGGATGAGTGTGTGGCAGCAGGCAGTCAATGAGGCAGGCAGCGTGACATAATAGCCCTGGTACCTAGCGGTGATACCAGGGCTGTAAATAAACACAGCAGGCAGGAGGTCCCAGACAGCGGTCGTGCAGCCCACATTGTGTCCAATACACAACTGGGACAACACAGTTTTCAACCCGGGCACCTCAGAAAAATTAAACCTTTTTTTTTTTTATGGTTTTGTAGTTTTGGTTTTACAACCAATTACACAGATATAGCTATTTTTTGACGTAATAGCTGGTGGCAGAGTGGCAGCAGAAGGTAAATCTGTGTACCCTGGCGTTGGGAAACACAGACAGACAGACAGCAGCAGCAGCAGCAGGAGGAATGGAGGAGTAATGTGAGCAGCTATTGTTTGACGTAATAGCTGGTGGCAGAGTGGCAGCAGAAGGTAAATCTGTGTACCCTGGCGTTGGGAAACACAGACAGACAGCAGCATCAGCAGGAGGAATGGAGGAGTAGTGTGAGTGTGGCAGCAGGCAGGCAGCGTGACATAATAGCCCTGGTACCTAGCGGTGATACCAGGGCTGTCAATAAACACAGCAGGCAGGAGGTCCCAGACAGCGGTCGTGCAGCCCACATTGTGTCCAATACACAACTGGGACAACACAGTTTTCAACCCGGGCACCTCAGGAAAATTAAACCTTTTTTTTTTTTTTATGGTTTTGTAGTTTTGGTTTTACAACTAATTACACAGACAGATATAGCTATTGTTTGACGTAATAGCTGGTGGCAGAGTGGCAGCAGAAGGTAAATCTGTGTACCCTGGCGTTGGGAAACACAGACAGACAGCAGCATCAGCAGGAGGAATGGAGGAGTAGTGTGAGTGTGGCAGCAGGCAGGCAGCGTGACATAATAGCCCTGGTACCTAGCGGTGATACCAGGGCTGTAAATAAACACAGCAGGCAGGAGGTCCCAGACAGCGGTCGTGCAGCCCACATTGTGTCCAATACACAACTGGGACAACACAGTTTTCAACCCGGGCACCTCAGAAAAATTAAACCTTTTTTTTTTTTATGGTTTTGTAGTTTTGGTTTTACAACTAATTACACAGACAGATATAGCTATTGTTTGACGTAATAGCTGGTGGCAGAGTGGCAGCAGAAGGTAAATCTGTGTACCCTGGCGTTGGGAAACACAGACAGACAGCAGCATCATCAGGAGGAATGGAGGAGTAGTGTGAGTGTGGCAGCAGGCAGGCAGCGTGACATAATAGCCCTGGTACCTAGCGGTGATACCAGGCCGTAAATGAACACAACAGGAGGTCCCAGACAGCGGTCGTGCAGCCCACATCGTGTCCAATACACAACTGGGACAACACAGTTTTCAACCCGGGCACCTCAGAAAAATTAAACCTTTTTTTTTTTTTTTTAATGGTTTTTTGGTTTTGTTTGTAAAACAAATTACACAGATATATAGCTATTGTTTGACGTAATAGCTGGTGGCAGAGTGGCAGCAGAAGGTAAATCTGTGTACCCTGGCAGTGGGAAACACAGACAGACAGCAGAAGGGCAGTACACAGCAGCCCACTGTAGGTGTAAAATGTGTGGCTGCAGGCGACGTAATAGTCAAAGTGAACCAGGCTGGCTTAGTGAGCAGGAGCCAGGAGGTGGTAAAGGGTGGTAAGGCACATTAACGATGGTTCTTAGCCAGTTCATGTCCCCCTCTCGCCGACAACAGGGGCCAGGAACTCGCCTTCCACCCACGCCTGGTTCATCTTGAGAAACGTCAGTCTGTCCACAGACTTGTGAGACAGACGTGAGCGTTTCTCGGTGACCACACCACCAGCTGCACTGAAGCAGCGCTCGGACAGCACGCTGGAAGGGGGGCAGGACAGCACTTCCAGGGCGTACTGCGCCAGCTCGCTCCAGATTTCCAGGTGCTTGACCCAATACTCCATGGGATCAACAGGGGCATCGCTGTCAAGCCCGCTGTAGGACCCCATGTAGTCAGCCACCATGCGGGTCAGGCGCTGGCTGTGACCGGTGGAGGATGCTGCTGCATGCACCTCCTCTCTAGTCACTGCTGCCGGAGCCTCTACAGTCCTGTAGAGCTCGTGGCTGAAAGACAGCAGGTCTGTGGGGCGCTTGCTGCTGGATGCAGGCACCTGCTGCTGCCTCTGTGCTGGCTGCTGGACAGTGGGGGTGGAAGGCTGGGGGAAGGCTTCCTCCAAGCGCTCAACAAGGGCCTGCTGCAAGCTCCTTATTTGTTGCGCTGGGTCTCCTCCTGCAGGCGGCAGGAACTGGCTCAACTTCCCCTTGAGGCGTGGGTCCAACATCATGCTGATCCAGATGTCCTCCCTCTGCTTCATCTGGATCACCCTGGGGTCTCTGCGCAGGCACGTCAGCATGTGCGCTGCCATTGGGAAGAGGCGGGCCACGTCTGCTGGCACATCGACGGCAGTGCTGCTGTCCTCATCCTCCTCCTCTGCCTCGTCAGCCTCATCCTCTCTCCACCCCCGCACCAACTCAGCTGCACTGTGCTGCTCCCCCTCATCAGCAGCAAGGTCAGGGACCTCCACCAAGTCCTCCTCCTCTTCTCCCTCAGAGGTGGACTGTGCAGCTGCTTGCCGCTCCTGCTGGTCCAAGGCTGCCGCTCCCTGTTCCAGCAAAGCATCGAGGGCCCTGTTCAGCAGACAAACCAGGGGCACCCACTCGCAGACCATAGCATGGTCCCTGCTCACCATGTTAGTGGCCTGCAGAAAGGGAGCCAGCACTAAGCACACCTGCTGCATGTGCCTCCAGTCATCATCGGGGACGATGGACGGGATGTTGCTGGTCTTGCCCCTTCTCTGAGCGGCGGAAACAGTGGCCAGGGCAAGGTACTGTTTGACAGCGCGCTTCTGTTCAACCAGACGCTCCAACATCGCCAGGGTGGAGTTCCAGCGAGTCGGAACGTCAAGGATCAGCCGATGGCGTGGCAGATCCAGCTCCTTTTGCACGTCTTCCAGGCTCGCACAGGCTGCAGCCGAGCGCCGGAAGTGACGCACAACGTTCCTTGCCGTTTCCAGCAGTTCGCCCATCCCCTGGTAGGTGCGCAAGAACTTCTGCACCACCAGGTTCAGCACGTGGGCAAGACAGGGGATGTGGGTCAGGTTTCCCCTGTCTATTGCGGCAACCAGATTGGCCCCATTGTCGGCCACCACCTCTCCGACTCTGAGGCCTCTGGGGGTCAGCCAAATCCTCTCCTGCTCCTGGAGTTTGGCCAACACATGGGTTGCCGTCAGCTTGGTCTTCCCAAGGCTGACCAAGTGCAGCAGCGCTTGGCAGTGGCGGGCCTTCACGCTGCTGCTGAGGCGGGGGGTTTGGCCAGGTGTGCCGGAGGATGGCAGAGGATCGGAGGAACCTGCTGCAGTTCCCCTGACCCTGCGGGGTGGCACCACCCACTGTGTTGCTGCTGCTGCTGTGCCCGCTGCTGCTCTCCCATCCTCACCCCCTTCCACCAAGCTGACCCAGTGGACAGTGAAGGACAGGTAGCGGCCTGTCCCGAAGCGGCTGCTCCAGGAGTCCATGGTGACGTGGACCCTTTCACCAACCGCGTGCTCCAGCCCTCGCTCCACATTGGCCATCACAAAGCGGTGCAGTGCAGGAATGGCCTTGCGGGAGAAAAAGTGTCTGCTGGGGAGCTGCCAGTCTGGGGCTGCGCAAGCAAGCAGCGCACGAATGTCGCTCCCCTCCTGCACGAGCGTGTACGGCAGGAGTTGGGAGCACATGGCCCGTGCCAGCAAGCCATTCAGCTGCCGCACGCGACGGCTGCTGGGAGGCAGAGCCCTAACCACCCCCTGGAAGGACTCGCTCAAAAGGCTCTGGCGTGGCCTTTTGCTGGCACGGGAATCAGCAGACACAGCGGAGGAGGCCACTGAGGACTGGCTGCCAGAACAGGCCTCAGTGTCGGCGGCAGGAGTTGCAGAGGGGGGAGGAGCAGTGCGTTTCCGCACTCCTGCTGGTGCTGCTGGAGGAGCAGGAGGGCGGGTGGCTGCTGTTGCTGCTGCTGCTGAAGGCTGTGCAGTGATGGGTGTGGTGCCACTGCCAGCACCAGATGCCTTCAGCCTCTGGAACTCCTGATGCTGGTGGAAATGTTTCGCAGCAAGGTGGTTGATGAGCGAGCTGGTGCAGAACTTTAAGGGGTCTGCACCTCTGCTCAACTTCCGCTGACAGTGGTTGCAAGTGGCGTACTTGCTGTACACTGTGGGCATGGTGAAAAAGCGCCAGATTGGTGACAGAAACATCCCACTACGGCATGGAAGCGCTGCTGCCTGTCTCCCTGTGGTGGTTTGGGGGGGGCTTGGGGGGCTTGGGTGCGGCTGGTGGTGGTACTGGCAGATGCTGCTGCTGCTGCTGCTGAGCCTGAGACACCAGCAGGCTGTGGGACCTGCCTACTGCTGCTGCCAATGCTTGCAATGATGCGCCTCCTTGCAAGGCCCACAAGAGCATCCTCCTCCTCCTCCTCAGAGCTGCTGAGGACGACATCCCCTGGAGGTGGTGGCACCCAGTCTCTGTCTGTCACCGGGTCATCAACATCCTCCCCCTCCTGAAACATGTCCTGCTGGGATGAGGACCCCCCAAACTCCTCTCCTGATGCATGGATGGGCTGCTTGACTGTCGCCACAGTCTTGCTGTCCAATCCCTCATCCCCCAAAGTGCCCATCAGCATCTCCTCCTCAAGATCGCCAACAACAGCAGACAATTTACTCATGATGCCTGGGGTCAAAAGACTGCTGAATGACAGGTCGGCGAGTGACGGTGAACTGGCCTCCTCCCCAGACCCTGCTGGGCGGCTGCTGCGAACAGGGGTGGTGGTGGTGGTGGTGAGGGTGGAGGCCTCAGATGCAGAGCTGATGGCGGGCTGCTCATCCTCCGTCATGAGTTGCACCACAGTGTCTGCATGCTTTTCCTCAATGGGACGTTTCCGACCCGGCTGGAAGAAAATCGGAGCAGGTGCTACACGCTGCTGCTGCTGTGTCTCTGCAGCGTGAGTTGCAGATGCTCCTGCTGGGTGGCGCCCAAGGCGTCCACGGCCAGTGGCTATGGGAGGAATGTTAGCCACTGACGCTGCTGCTGCTGCTGCGGAACTGTGCATGGTGGCGCGCCCGCGCCCGCGGCTTGCCACAATGCTGCTCCCTCTCCTCCTGATTCCCTTGCTGCCCTTCCCCTTGCCCAAACCGCGCTGGCTGCCACTTCCAGACATCTTCGATGTTTTGGGCGTATAGACAAAAGTTTTTAAAAGGGCGGGTGAAAAGTGGGGTACTTTAATGAAGTGGGTTGGTGGGTGAGGTGACTGAGTGAGTGTCCCTAGTACAGTAAGTAAGTAGTAACAGTCAGGAAGTACAACTAGCAGTTACAACTTACAATAATCAGTAGTAATCACAAGTAAATTTAGTGTGTGTACACTACAGACAGTGAGTGCACGCACGCGCAAACACGCGCAGGAGCTAGCCTATGAACAGTGACTGAGTGAGTGTCCCTAGTACAGTAAGTAAGTAAGTAGTAACAGTCAGTAAGTACAACTAACTAATTACAATAATCAATCAGTTATCAGAAGGAAATAGAGTGTGTGTAGTGTGTACACAGACAGTGAGTGCACACACGCAGGAGCTAGTAGCCTATGAACAGTGACTGAGTGTCCTAGACTCCTAGTACAGTAAGTAGTAACAGTAAGTACAACTAACTAATTACAATAATCAATCAGTTATCAGAAGGAAATAGAGTGTGTGTAGTGGGTACACAGACAGTGAGTGCACACACGCAGGAGCTAGTAGCCTATGAACAGTGACTGAGTGTCCTAGACTCCTAGTACAGTAAGTAGTAACAGTAAGTACAACTAACTAATTACAATAATCAATCAGTTATCAGAAGGAAATATAGTGTGTGTAGTGTGTACACAGACAGTGAGTGCACACACGCAGGAGCTAGTAGCCTATGAACAGTGACTGAGTGTCCTAGACTCCTAGTACAGTAAGTAGTAACAGTAAGTACAACTAACTAATTACAATAATCAATCAGTTATCAGAAGGAAATAGAGTGTGTGTAGTGTGTACACAGACAGTGAGTGCACACACGCAGGAGCTAGTAGCCTATGAACAGTGACTGAGTGTCCTAGACTCCTAGTACAGTAAGTAGTAACAGTAAGTACAACTAACTAATTACAATAATCAATCAGTTATCAGAAGGAAATAGAGTGTGTGTAGTGTGTACACAGACAGTGAGTGCACACACGCAGGAGCTAGTAGCCTATGAACAGTGACTGAGTGTCCTAGACTCCTAGTACAGTAAGTAGTAACAGTAAGTACAACTAACTAATTACAATAATCAATCAGTTATCAGAAGGAAATAGAGTGTGTGTAGTGTGTACACAGACAGTGAGTGCACACACGCAGGAGCTAGTAGCCTATGAACAGTGACTGAGTGTCCTAGACTCCTAGTACAGTAAGTAGTAACAGTAAGTACAACTAACTAATTACAATAATCAATCAGTTATCAGAAGGAAATAGAGTGTGTGTAGTGTGTACACAGACAGTGAGTGCACACACGCAGGAGCTAGTAGCCTATGAACAGTGACTGAGTGTCCGAGACTCCTAGTACAGTAAGTAGTAACAGTGAGTACAACTAACTAATTACAATATTCAATTACAATAATCAATCAGTTATCAGAACTTGGAAATAGAGTGTGTGTAGTGTGTACACAGACAGTGAGTGCACACACGCAGGAGCAGCTAGTAGCCTATGAACAGTGACAGTGAGTGTCCTAGTACAGTTACAGTATATAACTACAATACTAATACAATCAGTAGTAAAGGACAGCAGAAATACTGGTATAGATGAGAGAAATAAACAGAGGACAAGAGGACAGCTGCCCACACAGGCAGGCCCTGAGGCCTAAAGCTGTAAGCCTGCAGCAGCTGGCCTGTCTCTATGTAACACAAAAGCTACTAACTAAAATACAATGTCTAACTAACTAACAACAATATAGGTGTGTATAGGAGGTGTATGTGAGCAAAAACGCTAGGTAAATGACCACAATAAAGCTCTTGCTAAGCCAAAGCACAAAGGAGCAACTCTCTCTCTATGCAAGTCTCAGGCAAGGACGGAGAAACGTAACATGGCGGCCGCTATTTATAGGGTAGGGGCTGGCCAGGGTCCCCCTCTGTGATTGGCTGCCGTCAGAGGGCCTGGGAGCCCTCTGATTGGCTCTAAGGACATCAATCTGGGCTATGACGCTATTCGAGCTCGGTACCGAGCTCGAATAGCGCCGTTTGCTCGAATAGCTCGAATAGTGAATGGGCTATTCGAGTGTACTCGAATAGCCCATTCGAATAGCTGCAGCTATTCGGAGCTCGAATACCGAGCTCGAATAGCTGAAAAAGAGCTCGAATATTCGAGCTACTCGAATATTCGAGCTCTGCTGAGCACCACTGGCCCCACCTACCTACATGAGTGCATACAGTGTGATATACCACTCCGTGCATACCTGTTAACTGCACCTGTGTGACTGCACATTGTGTTAGTCAAGTCAGTGCATACCTTTCACGTCATCCCCCAATATGGACAAAACAAAAGGCAGAGGCAGGCCACCTGGCAGGTCTGTTCGAGGTCATGCTGTTGTGATTTCGTGCACTCTTGACCAAAGTACAGTGTTCAGAAGAAGGCACGTGCCAACAATCCCCAATATTGTCAGGATGTAGTTGACTTATACAGAACACCTCATCTTTCTCAGCTTCCGCACGGAAGCGTGACATATCTTCCTCCTCCTGCTCTGATTCTGGCACCCCACTTAACACATAGTCGGCCACCACCACCAAAGTGCCATCACTCCAGGGCTCAGCGGTGTGGACATTTTTGTGTGTGTCTACCAAAGATGAGATCAATGCCATCTGTACTCTCTGCAACCGAAAATTGAGCCATGGAAAGACCAAGACCCGCGTAGGGACAACTACCTTACAAAGGCAAGTGATTACAAAGCACAAACTGCAATGGGATGACCACCTGAGGAAAAGCAGCACACAAAAGCAAAGCCACACACCGCAGTGCAAGATACCAGACCGCAATTTTTTCTCAAAAAAGGCGATACCTAAACTGTACCGTGATGTTGAATGGCAAGTGGGGACATCTCTGGCACACAGCGTTGGGTCAAGTGTCCATCTGACCACAGATGCCTTGTCTGCAAAGCCCACTCAGGCTTGCCCGAAGACTAAGACAGTCCCCACACACAGCATCTCTGCCTGCACTCTGTGTGACTGCCTGCCTCAAGACTAAGTCGCTCCCCACACAGCATCTCTGCCCGCAGGCAGCGGCCGCTATACTAATTTTTCTGGTACGTTTACATGCCTGCCTAATTTTTCTGGCTGCACTGCAGCTGCAACAACAAAACAAAAGGCATGTACATGTGCCAATTCCCCTTCATGGACATTACCTTGCCACAGTGAAGGGGCTTGCGCATCACAATGAAGCAATGACCGACGGCTATATAAGTGTGTTGGGGGGAGGGGGGCACACCCACAATAATAAGGTCATTGCTTTATTGTGGACAGACCAAATTTAATCAGCTGGACAGTCACTGTCCTGTCATTCAGCTACCTCATGCCGGCGACCATATGGGCTTGAAAGACGCCATCACCTGCACTCTCGTCATGGTGCGCACCAGTCTAGCACAGCCGTCACTACACAAACAGCTGTTTGCAGTCACTGAATACCTTTCATTGATTCATCTCATATACAGCAGGGCCTCGAAAGTCCTCCTGTATTGTTATTTTTGGTCACTACCTAGGGACGTGCATGCCATGCCTGCTGCCTTCCTTGGATGTGTGGTAGCTGTTCCTGCTCCTTTGCCCACAGCGTGCCTGCTGCCTTCCTTTAATGTGTGGTGGTGATAGCCGTTTCTTAGGCTCCCACTCCGTACCGGAATCGAACCCTGATTCCCCGGCCATTACCCGTGGTCACTCACAATGGCAGACTTGCCCTCCATAACAGATTCTCGTTACAGGTACTGAACAGCCAGCAGAAAATGTAATTAAAAAAAAATAGATGTAAGCTTTAACAATGGTAGAGAAAGAACCATTGAAAGTTGATAAGGCAGTCAGACATTACCTGATATCACTGAGGAAGAGCAATGTCGGCATGGTGTGCACCAGTCCAGCACGGCCATCACAACACAAACAGCTGTTTGCGGTGCGTTACACAGTGAGTTTGGTGTGTCAGTGTGAAGCAGTACTCTAATTATACTCCCTGATTGATGTATACACATGCAAGATGTTTTAAAGCACTTTAAGCCTGCAATTTAGCATTCAATGTGATTTCTGCCCCTAAAACGCTGCTTTGCGTCCAATCCAGATTTTTCCCCGGGACTTTTGGCATCTATCCCACTCCGCCATGCCCCCCTCCAGGTGTTAGACCCCTTGAAACATTTTTACCATCACTTTTGTGGCCAGCATAAATGTTTCTAGTTTTCAAAGTTCGCCTCCCCATTGAAGTCTATTGCGGTTTGCGAAAGTTCGAGCAAATCGAACGTTTCGCGAACCGAAAATCGGAGGTTCGGGCCATCTCTAGTTATTTGTAATACTAGTGTCTATTTTAGTGCACTCAGTAAACATATTTCTAATGCTTGACTAAAGTGGTTGAATGCACTTTCGTTGTACTAAACGATGTGCTCAGTGGGAGACAACCTCTCCTTGCATGCTTATGTGCGTTTATTTTTCCATCTTCTCAAAGGGGGTCTAATGTCACTGATTGAAAGAAAAATGCCATCTCTCAGTTTGGGGAAGACATGATGCAGACATAAATAGAACATCAATTTTTCATTTAGTATAAAGGGAAGAAATTTATTTTTAATAGTTTTTTTCTGAGGGTTAATATATGAACAGTACCTTAATCTATAGTAAAATCTATTAATTTAGAAACTATGCTGAGGAAATATATTATATGACTGTTTCTGAGCTATTTGCTTATAAATTATCATGAGTGTTTTAACCATTTATAACCCAGCCCATTTCAGCTACATTCATGCTAGATAGAGATATGTATATTAAAATCCTGCCTTTATATCAGCAGCACATGTTCATGCATGCACTGAGCACCCAAATCTTTGGTCTCCTGCTAAGAACCACGAAACCTGGTAAAGTAGCACCCTGGTTGGTGGACTGCAATATAACAAAGCACAGTGTCACTTTTTGCTTGCTCCATGAGCAGAGAAAGACAAAGCTATATAGAGAAATTTTTAAATAAAATAAAAAAATAAATAAATATAAAACGTATATAAATCAAATAATATCACATATAAATAAACTAATCAAAAGTGTATATCTCTATTTCTATCTATCCATCTATCTATCTATATATATATTCTTTACAGTATTTCAAGGGACTGTTAAACTAAATTCCATTGTTAACTAATATTAATTTTTTAAGTATTTATATAGCACCGACATATTACGGAGCGTTGTACATATTATAGTATAGTATATTGTCTTGTCACTAACTGTCCCTCAGAGAGGCTCACAATCTAGTCCCTACCATAATCATATGTATGTATCGTGTACTGCATGTATGGTCTAGGGCCAATTTTTTGGGGGGGAAGCCAATTAACTTATCTGTATGTTTTTGGGATGTGGGAGGAAATCGGAGTGCCCAGAGGAAACCCACGCAGACACGGGGAGAACATACAAACTCCTTGCAGATGTTGACCTGGCTGGGATTTGAACCGGGGACCGAACACTTGCAAGGCGAGAGCAGTAACCACTATGCCACCGTGCTGCCATTTAACCTCTTGGTGACTGCCTAGCACAGGATAGCAGCGGCAGAGAGGCTCTGCTGCTCCTCCACGATGCCATATATCTTGCGAGGAACGAGATTTGATGGGAGCTTATGCTTGTATTTGTTCTACTAAAAACAGATTGCATGGAGAGAAGAAAATGGTTGGCCATTCCTGGATTATACTGGCTGCTAAAGGCTACTGAGACAATTGAAAGGTGCATGCTTTGCATACTACAGCCACAACAAGATATTAAATCCTGTTGTACTCTCTCTTCAATTTCTCTACGAGAGTCATCAGTTCCAAAAATTGCAACACATTAGCAGGGATGCCATATGCAGGCTATCTTATGTCCCCTCCTAACCGCTATTAAATTTTACCCAATAGTTTATGAACACACGTCAAAGTGATGAGTTTGGGGCAAGCCTACCAGGAGTGCATGCTAGGCCTCTAAGTGGTGCAGCACAATACTGCAATTCTTACTTGTATCAGTCAGTTTATTGAAGGGACTCCTACTTAGTGAATTAAACCACAGTTGTGTAATTGCAGTCACATACAGACACCCTGGATCTATTGCATGAATATTGCACTACTAGTGCATGCATGCGGGCCACAGCAATCTTGCTTTAGCAATCCCCACTAATATCTGATATTGCACAGACGAGGGCTGCAAACTTTTGCCACCCAATTGTAGGCACTGTTTAAAAGATTCAGTTTAGATCTAGGAAAATCACATGAGTTTTCCAAGCTTCTGCACTATGCTATTTAGATTTTAGTGTAGCATACATTCAGTGGTCATATTCAGGCTGTATCCAGTCATGTCTTCAGATGAACAAAAACGTAAATACTAGGTTCTAAGGTTTCACTAAATTAGCAAATGTTAACTCTCTGAATTATATTTAAAGTTATGTCGCTATTATTTCATTATTATTGCTAAATCATGTCCCGCTTCTTTGGAAAGTTAACACACAGATTTGCAATGCAATTTGCTGCCTTTTCAGTTTCTAGCTGCGTAATCTAATTGTGAGAAAACTGTAAGCTGTATGAGTAATATATCAATTCCAAGTTTTATGGCCCAATTCAATTATTTGCTGTTGTCTTTTTTTTTTCCTCCTTGTTGTTTATGTTATTGGTATGATTAATTAGCTCCGAAAAAAATGTGCTCATAAAGGCAGTAAGTCACAGAGTTCCTGGCAAATTCATTGATTACTGTTGCTGTGAAATATTGCTACAATTTGTATTGGCAGTCATTGTTTGAAATATTTAAGGCCGCACTTCCTCAACAAATTTATTATTGTGATAATGCAATACAGCGGTATACATTTCCATATTACCTTGCAAAATGAACGGCTCTGGCAGACGCGCGCATTTCCACATCACTCAGAATTTTATGTTAAAGAAAAGCACTTATTTAAATATTTATAAAATGAGTGTTGAGAACAGCCATTTTAGGAGCAGTTAATAATGAACAGCCATCGAAGGATCCATTAACAGAAAAGTGCCATGTAACTCTCCTAACTAAACTAGTATAAAGGAAAGCAATCAAATTGAATTTAAAGCGATCAAAAGCAAACCAAATAGTTCAACAACATAGGGTTTTTTTCAGAGTGTATGAGGAAGCGACTTTGCAAGGCGTAAATAAACTATACATCTGTTGTGTATTTAAAGAAAAAAAAGTGTAAATTTATGTATAAATAACATGTATTATATAACTGAATAAGCATTCTAATAGTTTTCCAGTTTAATCTTAACCATTTCACAACTGAGGGGTTTTACCCCTGAAACACCAGCGCGATTTTTCCCTTTCAGCGCTGCTTCCACTCCTGTACTGATGTACTATGATTGGTTATTGGGGACTGGAGAGTCCCCATAACCAATCATTGTACTGCAGAGCCGGGGTGTGTGCGCGCGCGCGGGTCGTGGGGGCGCGCGATCGTGCGCTGCACGTTTGTTTACCTTACACTGTTTTGAATGAAGACGGCTTTTGTTTGAAGCCGTCTTCATTCTACTCGCAATCGGCGAGGCTAATTGGATTTAGGAACGCTTGTTCCTAACATCCAATTAGTCACCTGCTGTGCGGGCTGGCTGGAGTGTGCACGAGAGTTCCCCGCCCACTCCCAGCCAGTAAACAAACAAGTGCGCCTTTCTCCGTCCCTGGGGGTGAAGCGGTGCGCAGAGGGACGGAGAAATTTAGCACTGGGGGGGTGAAGTGGTTAAAATAGACCCCTGCCAAGAGTCCCCACATTAGCTGAATGACCAACTCCAATAAGTTAGTATAGAGACTTACAGACACAACTAATTTATACCAAACAGGTGAAGCTGCTGAGCTGATACATTTTCAGTGTGCAGGGATGTATTTTAAACCTTTTTCCCTAAACTATTTTTGTTGTATCTTTTCTTTTGCAGATAGCACAGCACACTTAATCTTTGTCCCCCATGCAGGCATACTAAACCCAGGGGTTGCAGGGCCTATCAATGTGGGGCACTGCACCCTGCAGAATACCAACACTAATGATCCATAACATTGAGAGTCAGCCTAAAAAATGAAAGAGATGACAAAGATCTCCCATCCTCCTTTGCAAATTGCTTTTGGCCAATGTAAAATACATTTCCAGGCCTCGCAACACCTGGGTTTAAAAACTGCCTGAGGGACAAGGATTTAAAGAGTTTGAGTTTGGGAACATCTATTTGGGCAGCTCGGTGGCAAAGTGGTTAGTGCTCTCGCCGTGCAGCGCTGGGTCCCTGGTTTGAATCCCAGCTAGTTGAACATCTGCAAGGGGTTTGTATGTTCCTCCTGTGTCTTGCGGGTTTCCTCCGAGCACTCCGGTTTCCTCACACATCACAAAAACATACAGATAAGTTAATTGACTTTCCCTAAATTGGCCCTAGACTATGATACATGCACTACACAATATAGACATATGACTATGGTAGGGATTAGATCGTGTGCCTCTCTGAGGGACAGTTAGTGACAAGACAGTATACTCTGTACAGTGCTGTATAATATGTTGGCGTTATATAAACACTTAAATAAATACAAAATAAACCTGAGGTGAGACTGGTATAAAGGCTGCCATAAATATTTCCTTTTAAACAATGCACATTGCTGGCTGCCCCTCTGATAATACTTTTAGCCATAGACCCTGAACAAGCATGCAGATAAGTTGATCAGGCTCAAGTCTGACTGGAATAGCCACATGCTTGTTTCAGGGTTATTACCCAGACCCTACTGATGCCCGAATATCAATGGGACTGCCAGGCAATTGGTATTGTTTAACCCTCCTGGCGGTTAAATTTTTCTGCCAGATAGGCAGAAATCCTTTTTTTTTTTTTTTTAAATTTGTTTCATGTAAAGCTACCAGAGTGGTAGCTACATGAAACACCACTAGAGGGCGCATGTGTCCCTCTAGTGCGATCGTCACCGGCATCAATAGCAAACAGGGGAACGCGTACATAACGCGTTCCCCTGTTTGGCTTCTCCTGTCGCCATGGCGACGATCGGAATGACGTCATGGACGTCAGCCGACGTCCTGACGTCAGACTCCTCCGATCCAGCCCATAGCGCTGCCTGGAACTCATTAGCGCAGGGCTCTGGCGGGGGGGCCCTCTTGCGCCGCTGCGTGCGGGCGATCGCCGCAGAGCGGCGGCGATCAAGCTGTACGCACGGCTAGCAAAGTGCTAGCTGCGTGTACAGCACTTTAAATGGGGCAAATCGCCCCACCAGGGGCTGAGATATCTTCCTGCGCGGCATAGCCCGAGCTCAGCTCGGGCTTACCGCCAGGAAGGTTAAAAGGAAATAAATATGGCAGCCTGAGCCATATCCCTCTCCATTCAGGTACACTTTAAACAAATAATTAAAAAATTGTAATGATAAAAAAAAATTAAGGAAATGTTACAGAAACATACTTGCACACTGTAAATGTAGCAGTGCAGAAACGTTGCCTGTTATTGAGCAGGTGAGTGCTGTGCCACTGCACACACAGCCATCAGCAGCTATGCACCATGCGTATGTGCTGCTAGTTTTTGCTTTGCAAATGTGTCAACATCTGTTTTTGGTTCATGCACTTTTATGGATAATTTTCAAATTGCCTCATGTTCTTATATTTTTACTCACGTACTACATTGACATATAGACATATAAAGGACCTAGGACTGAAATTCCTTTTTGGTCTCATTGTCACAACAAGTTAGTATTACCTTTAGTTTAAACACACACACACACGCACGCACACACACGCACACACACGCACACACACGCACACGCACACGCACGCACGCACGCACGCACGCACGCACGCACACACACACACACACACACACACACACATACACGTGTAGTTGACTATCCTAATTTGAAAACACTTTCAAGAACAATGTGTCTTTTTCAGGAATAGGGTTGATCGTTTGGATTGAGAACAGAATTCAGAAGCATTTGGATTGAACTCAAATTTAAACTAATATGAAACACGGCTGGAGGGTTAACTCAACCTTGTTGCTGTCTCTATATGCTGCCCTCCTCATTGTGTTATAGCTCTCATATACTTCCTTCTTCAGAGTCAGAAGGAAGATGTTTTCGGAGGCTGGAGTGCCATTTAGAGGTAAGGTGCCTCAAAAGACTAGGACCTCTGTGGTCTGAGTGCTTTTTTAAAATCTCAAATTTAGTCCAAACTGTGGTCATCTGCAAGAGATTTCAGTAGCCCTTAGTTATCACTTAGATGAGTAAGCAATTGAGGGTCTACCATACCAATGACTGCAGTGCCCACTTTGCCTAGAGAAAGTTATTAGCAGTTAATACAATAATACAATACAATAACATTTCTATAGCGCTTTTCTCCCATAGGACTCAAAGCGCTTAGGCTCTCTCAGATTCAGTAATTAGTAGGATGAAGTATTCACACAACAAAAGTTATATTTCTGCAAATGCCAGACTGAACAGGTGGGTTTTCAGTCTGGATTTAAACACGTCCAGAGATGGGGCTGTCCTGATCTGTTGAGGTAAGGAGTTCCAAAACGTAGAGGCAGCATGACAGAAGGCTCTGGGACCAAAAGTTTCCAAGTGGACTCTGGGTATGACTAGATTATTAGAACTTGTGGATCTGAGAATGCGGGGATTGCTACGCAGCTGTAACATATCTTTCATGTATCCAGGGCCTAGATTATTCAGGGATTTAAATGTCAGTAGGCCGATCTTGAATAGGACCCTCCATTCTATAGGTAGCCAGTGAAGGGAATGCAGGACTGGCGTTATGTGGCAGTGACGAGGTTGGTTGGTTAGCAGTCTGGCAGCAGTATTCTGTATCAGCTGTAGGCGGTACAAGACCTTTTTTGGAAGGCCAGTGTAGAGAGCATTGCAGTAGTCCAGTCGGGATGTGATGAAGGCGTGGACTAAGGTTGGCAGATCTTCTGGGGGTATGAGGTGCTTGATTTTTGCAATGTTCTTCAGGTGAAAATAGGATGATTTCACCACAGCAGAGATTTGAGTTCTGAAGTTTAAATTCCCATCAATTAGAACTCCCAGGCTACGCACATGATCAGAGCTGCGTAGATCCGTGCCTCCTATTCCCAGTGGTGAAGACTGCAAGTTAAGTTGTTTTGTTATCATGCTCTGCCCTCCAATCAGAAGGACTTCAGTTTTGTCTGCATTTAGTTTCAGCCAGTTGTCATTCATCCATTGCTGTAGTTCACGTAAACAGGCGTTTATAGTTAGAGTGTGGTCTGTCACACCAGGCTTGAAGGAAAGATATAGTTGGGTGTCGTCTGCATAGCAGTGGTATGTCAGGCCATGTTTTTGGATTAGTTTTCCCAACGGTAGCATGTAAATCGTGAAAAGCAGGGGAGAGAGGATTGAGCCCTGGGGCACCCCATACTTAAGTGTTACAGGGGTGGACAGGAAGGGCCCCATAGACACTTTGTGGGTTCTGCCACTCAAGAAGGATTGGAACCACTGAAGTACTATGCCATCAATGCCGCAGTATTCCTGTAGCCTGTTTATCAAGATGTCATGGTCAACTGTGTCAAAGGCTGCAGAAAGGTCTAGCAGTATGAGGATCGAGCACTCTCCTCTGTCTCTTGCCATGAGTAGGTGGTTGCATATTTGGATGAGGGCAGTTTCAGTGCTGTGGTGTTTCCTGAAGCCAGACTGGAATGGGTCATAACTGTTATTTTGTAGGATTCTGGCTTCTAGCTGGAGGTATACAGCTTTTTCAATTAGCTTGCCCAGAAAGGGGAGGTTAGAGACAGGTCTGTAGCTGGTCATTGCATCTGGGTCCAGGGAGGGTTTTTTGAGGAGAGGCCTGATGATTGCTTCCTTCAGTAAAGCAGGAAATATCCCTGATTGTAAGGAGCAGTTAACAATTTTGAGGAATACCGGTACGAACAGGTCGGGGCAGTTCAACATGAACTGTGTTGGGCCAGGATCCAGGTCACAGGTAGTTAGGCGGACGTGAAGGAGGATGCTTGATGTGACTTCTTCATCAATTTCTTTGAAGTTTGACCAAGGTGTTATGTTGTCTCTGCTAATGGTCTTCGGCGCTATATTAGGCTCAGATGCTGTAAGTTGGATGGCGGACCTTATAGCGGAGACTTTGTCTGTGAAGAAATGGGCAAATTGGTCACAGAGGTCCTTTGAAGACTCGATATTAAGTTTTTGACACGCTGGGTTGCAGAGTTTTTCCACTGTGCGGAACAGTTGGGCTGGTTTGTTAACTGCATTTGCAATCTCTTGTGATAGAAAGGATGATTTTTTTTCCCGTGATTACCTTTTGGTAGCTCTTCAAGTGGAAGATTAAGGCATGTTTGTCTTCTGGGGACTGAGATTTGCGCCACAGCCTCTCAAGTTTTCGGCATTGTCTTTTCAGCTCTTTTATAGCGTTATCAAACCACTGTGCATGATGGTGTGGGGTAAGATATTTGGTGCGCAGAGGAGCAATGGTCTCAAAGGTGGAGGACACACATTTGTTGTATTTAAACACCAGAGTATCAGGGTCCAAGCTGGAGTCAGTCAATTCATCAAAGCTAAGGTTATCTCGGATATGTTGAGGTGTTAGCCCTTTTAAGCGGCTATATTTTATTTGATTCTTGACCTGGTGTTTGACGGCTGGTATTGAGAGGGAGAAGTGGATAGTGTGATGGTCTGACCAGGCAACAGGATTAATTTCCACATTGGCTATTGACAGCCCAGTATGGAATATAAGGTCCAGAGTGTGACCTTTCCTGTGAGTAGCAGAGCTGATTGATTGGAGGAAGCCCAGTTCATGTAAGGCACGAGGTAGCTCTTTTCCAAATTGTGAAGAGGAGTCATCCACCCATGTATTGAAATCTCCAAGAACAATCCATCTGGGGTGTTCCAGTGTTAGGTTGCATAGGAGGTCTACAAGTTCCTCAAGGAAGTCTGAGTATTTTTCTGGTGGGCGGTAGATCAGCAATATGTTAATGTTTTCCTCAGCTGAAGGTTGCACCCCCAAGCATTCAAACGAGTTGGTAGAACCTACAGTAAGTGGTCTGATTTTCAAAGCTGATCTAAAGCAAAGTGCAACCCCTCCTCCCCTGCGTTCTTTCCTGTTGCAGTATATCACGGAATAGTTTGTTGGCACAGCTGCCTCCAGGGTGGGGCCAACAGGTTCAGAAAGCCAGGTTTCAGTCAGGCAGGCCAGATCAGAAGACTCTATTAGATCATGTATGATTGCTGTTTTGTTGTTTATTGATCTGACGTTGCAGAGGACAGCCTTGATGGGGCTACCCTGGGAGCTGAGGTCTGAGATTGAGGACTCCAGGAGGGAACAGTCTCCAGATGTGTGGCTGTCATCTCTGCTGGATTGTGCTGGAGCTATTAGGGTTGTTGGCTGGGTGTACTCTGTAGATTTTGTCACAGAGTTATTTTGGTTCTGCAGTGAGTAACGTCTTTTCCCACGTCCCCTGGATCCTCTCTTTGTCTTTCTGTAGATTCCAACAGACTTAAGTAGAATTATTGTTGATTTGTCAATTGGATATATATTTCTTGGTTGGTATACGGCTAGAAGTGTCTGTGCTGAATATTGATGTTTACACATTAGGATGGACAAGAGACAGCTCAGGGCTCCTGCTAAGAAAGGCCCTATTTAAAGTCAAGGTGTGAACTTTCACAGCTGTGGCTGGTATCCTGCAGAGATCAAAGGGCCTGTATAGACTGAATTGTCCTTACACAGAGATGTATGGATGGACAGCATGGATTTGAAAACACAGTCCTTTGTTTAGGAGTTTGAAGATATAATATATAATATATGTAGAAAAATATAGTCTATTGAGCATAGATGCTGTAGATAATCGATGAAAGTTACTCACAGGATGGGAGACGGCGGGCACAAAGAGGCAGAAAGTCTTTAAGGTCTCAGGTCAATTCCAAGGAAGGTGTGCAGTGTCCAGCAGTGTGTGATACTAGTGTTGGGCGAACAGTGTTCGCCACTGTTCGGGTTCTGCAGAACATCACCCTGTTCGGGTGATGTTCGAGTTCGGCCGAACACCTGACGGTGCTCGGCCAAACCGTTCGGCCATATGGCCGAACTAAGAGCGCATGGCCGAACGTTCCCCGAACGTTCGGCTAGCGCTGTGATTGGCCGAACGGGTCACGTGGTTCGGACCCGAACGCGCTCTGATTGGCCGAACTGTCACGTGGTTCGGGTAAATAAATACCCGAACCACGTCATATCTCCGCCATTTGTCTGTGGGTTTAGCTTTGGGTAGGCAGGCAGGGTAGTTCGCGCTCCAGCCACGCTAGCCAGGGTCCCCCCCAGTCATTGTGTGTCACTGCTGGGAACAGTAGTACACCGCTCGTTCAGCCACACTATATAGCATTCTGTGTACTGTTCTGTGTCTGCTGGGAACAGTGGTACACCGCTCGTTCAGCCACACTATATAGCATTCTGTGTACTGTTCTGTGTCTGCTGGGAACAGTGGTACACCGCTCGTTCAGCCACACTATATAGCATTCTGTGTACTGTTCTGTGTCTGCTGGGAACAGTAGTACACCGCTCGTTCAGCCACACTATATAGCATTCTGTGTACTGTTCTGTGTCTGCTGGGAACAGTAGTACACCGCTCGTTCAGCCACACTATATAGCATTCTGTGTACTGTTCTGTGTCTGCTGGGAACAGTAGTACACCGCTCGTTCAGCCACACTATATAGCATTCTGTGTACTGTTCTGTGTCTGCTGGGAATAGTGGTACACCGCTCGTTCAGCCACACTATATAGCATTCTGTGTACTGTTCTGTGTCTGCTGGGAACAGTAGTACACCGCTCGTTCAGCCACACTATATAGCATTCTGTGTACTGTTCTGTGTCTGCTGGGAACAGTAGTACACCGCTCGTTCAGCCACACTATATAGCATTCTGTGTACTGTTCTGTGTCTGCTGGGAACAGTAGTACACCGCTCGTTCAGCCACACTATATAGCATTCTGTGTACTGTTCTGTGTCTGCTGGGAACAGTAGTACACCGCTCGTTCAGCCACACTATATAGCATTCTGTGTACTGTTCTGTGTCTGCTGGGAATAGTGGTACACCGCTCGTTCAGCCACACTATATAGCATTCTGTGTACTGTTCTGTGTCTGCTGGGAACAGTAGTACACCGCTCGTTCAGCCACACTATATAGCATTCTGTGTACTGTTCTGTGTCTGCTGGGAACAGTAGTACACCGCTCGTTCAGCCACACTATATAGCATTCTGTGTACTGTTCTGTGTCTGCTGGGAATAGTGGTACACCGCTCGTTCAGCCACACTATATAGCATTCTGTGTACTGTTCTGTGTCTGCTGGGAACAGTGGTACACCGCTCGTTCAGCCACACTATATAGCATTCTGTGTACTGTTCTGTGTCTGCTGGGAACAGTGGTACACCGCTCGTTCAGCCACACTATATAGCATTCTGTGTACTGTTCTGTGTCTGCTGGGAACAGTAGTACACCGCTCGTTCAGCCACACTATATAGCATTCTGTGTACTGTTCTGTGTCTGCTGGGAACAGTAGTACACCGCTCGTTCAGCCACACTATATAGCATTCTGTGTACTGTTCTGTGTCTGCTGGGAACAGTAGTACACCGCTCGTTCAGCCACACTATATAGCATTCTGTGTACTGTTCTGTGTCTGCTGGGAATAGTGGTACACCGCTCGTTCAGCCACACTATATAGCATTCTGTGTACTGTTCTGTGTCTGCTGGGAATAGTGGTACACCGCTCGTTCGCCACTGTATAGCATTGTGCTCTGTGTCGCTGCTGGGAATAGTGGTACACCGCTCACCCGTCACTGTATAGCATTGTGCTCTGTGTCGCTGCTGGGAATAGTGGTACACCGCTCACCCGTCACTGTATAGCATTGTGCTCTGTGTCGCTGCTGGGAATAGTGGTACTGTATAGCATTTCTGTACTGCCACTGTACTGCTGCCAGTCAGCGTGTACTGTAAGGATAAGTGAAATGAGGAAGAAATCCGGTGAAAGAGGGAGGGGCAAGGGAAGAGGTGTTTCCCCTGACGGTTCACGTACAGGCCACAGGGGAGCACCCAAGAAAACCCACTCAATACCGCCCATGTTGTCCAGGACAACAACCCTCACAAATCCAAAAGAACAGGACCAGATAATTACTTGGATGACCTCTCAAGCGTCCAGCAGTGGGTTAAGCAGCACCAGCACATCACGCACGAGGTCCGAGTCCTCAGCCAGTTACAAGGAGCCAGTGGGCACAAAGCTGACACAACCGGCAGCGACACCACGCACACAACTGCCAGATAACCAGTCCGATGAATTACCTCAGGACACAATGGGGTATTCGCAGGAGCTATTCCCAGCCCAACAAACTTCCACCTTTCAAAGGTCAATGGAGGAACAGCCAGAAATGTTGTGCCTGGATTCACAACCGTTAACTGTGGGAAATGCACCGCGCACTGAAATACAAGGCGAGTCCGAAGAGGACTCGGAAACCCAAATCCCAGAGCAATTTGGGCAGGAGGGGTTGCAATTGCAGGAGGTCGGCCGACAAGATCTGGAAGACGACGTTGGAGTGTGCTGCGCAGAGGTTGTTGTGGGGAGCTCTACTCCACGGCGGTGGCCCACAATGACATATGACGAGTTTGAGGAGATGGAAGAGGAGGGTATGGACAATGTGGACAGAGACCCAGATTTTGTTTGTGAACGAGAACATCGCCGTCGTAGCAGCAGCACAGATGAGTCTGTTGAAGAACACACTGCTGCACGAGTTCGCCTTGTGCCACAAGGTAGGCGGCGCGCAATTTCAGGCACCACAAGCGTGGAAGTTCAAGTGAGAGGCAAAAGAGGAGCAAACAGAAATCGCCAGCAAGGAGGCAGGTGCTCCAAAGTCTGGGCTTTCTTTGAAGACTGCACTGAGGATGTTACCATGGCGATTTGCAAGGTGTGCAAGACCCGCCTGAGCAGGGGGAAAAATATTAACAACCTCTCCACCACCAGCATGAGCCGTCACATGCTATCCAAACATCCCACTCTTTGGGCAAACGCGTCAGGACAGGGTACCAGAAACAACACTGCCTCCCTTGGGTTCACCAGACTCACCACCAGACCCGCCTCAGCAGCAGCAGTAGCCCAGCCATTGCGTGGTTCACAACATTCACAAACATCAGACGACGCTGACACTGTCACTTT
Source organism: Hyperolius riggenbachi (assembly GCF_040937935.1). Classification (NCBI taxonomy): domain Eukaryota; kingdom Metazoa; phylum Chordata; class Amphibia; order Anura; family Hyperoliidae; genus Hyperolius; species Hyperolius riggenbachi. The sequence goes on from NC_090646.1 coordinate 403,238,111, forward strand.
CCGGAGTAGTGCTCTTGAGGTCTCCCAGTGTTCATCAAACACAACAACCAACAGCCCTTCCGTGTGCAGCGCTACGGTTCAGTTGTCTGTGTCGGAGATGTTTGAGCGCAAGAGGAAATTGCCAGCAAATGACCCCCGGGCCGTGGCAGTAACAGCCAGCATAGCCAAGCTTCTGGCCTGCGAAATGCTGCCATATCGATTGGTGGAGACAAACAGCTTCAAGGGCATGATGTCAGTGGCCATCCCACGTTACGTGGTTCCCAGCCGCTACCACTTTGCACGCTCTGCAGTGCCTGATTTGCATGAGCACGTGGTCAGCAAAATAACCCGAAGCTTGAAGAATGCCGTTGCCTGCAAGGTTCACCTCACCACTGACACCTGGACGAGTGCGTTCGGCCAGGGTCGATACATCTCCCTTACCGCGCACTGGGTGAACCTTGTGGAGCCTGGCAGCGATTCCTCACCTGCTACGGCACGGGTGTTGCCCACGCCACAAACAGCTGCACCGCCGTCCCTCCCACTGGATAACAGCAGCACCTACCTCTCTGACTCCTTCTCCTCCAACGCATCTCAAAGCTGTACCTCATCCGGAAACGCTAACCCAGCAGCAGTAGGATCGTGGAAGCAGTGCAGCACAGCTGTTGGCATGCGTCAGCAAGCGTTGCTGAAGCTAATCTGCCTTGGGGATAAGCAGCACACAGGGGAGGAAATTTGGAGGGGAATAAAGGAACAGACGGATTTGTGGCTGGCACCGCTGGACCTGAAACCGGGCATGGTTGTGTGTGATAATGGGAGTAATCTCATTCGCGCTTTAAGGTTGGCTAAGCTGACACACATCCCTTGCCTGGCGCACGTGATGAACCTAGTAGTTCAGCGGTTCCTGAGGACATACCCAGGCGTGCCCGATCTGCTGTTGAAGGTGCGTCGAGTGTCCAAACATTGTAGAAATTCCAGTACTGCTTCGGGGGCACTCGCCAAGATGCAGGAGCGCTTCAATCTCCCCCACCATCGCTTGCTGTGTGATGTCCCTACGCGCTGGAATTCTACGCTGCACATGCTAGCCCGCTTTTGCGAGCAGAAGAGTGCAGTGGTCCAGTACATGACGGCGCAGTACCGAGGCGCATCCGGCCAGCTGCCAAGCTTCTGTGGATCCGATTGGGCCAACATGTTGGACCTCTGCCAAGTCCTCCAAAATTTTGAGCAATCCACGTTGCTTGTGAGCAGTGACAACTCTTCAGTCAGCATTACCATACCACTGCTGTGTTTACTGAAGAGGTCGATGTTAAAAATCAAGGAAACAGCTGTCATGATGCAACTGGGGGAATCTGAAGGAGAAAACGATCAGCGTGATGGTACCAACATCAGGCCATCCGCCTCAGGGAACGCTGGCCCCAGCAGCTATGACGAAGAAGAGGAGGAGGAACAGCTGGAGTTGGAGCAGGAATTTCATGCCACCACTGACGAGGGCCAGAGCGGTGCACGTTGGACTTCCACAATTCAACGCGAATGGTCAGCAGAAGCAGACCAGGAGGAAGGTGACGACTATGATGCATCACAACAACTATCACAACGCTCACAAGAGGATGATGAGGATTCTGGTAGGACTCTGGCACACATGGCTCAATTCATGCTAGACTGCATTGAACGTGACCCACGCATTGTGCGCATTCTGGACAACACCAATTACTGGGTTTATACCCTTCTGGATCCACGGTACAAACACAATGTTCCAAAACTGCTTGAAGAAAGAGTCAGACAGGTCAAAATGGAAGAATACCAGCAGGCCCTTGTGGAGACTTTAGAGAGGAGATTGACATCCTCCCCCTCCTCTAGCCAGTTGTACGCAGACAGACTGACTTCCGCAAACCCAGGACGACCAGGAGGGCAGCAAACAACGCAAGCCGCAGCTAGTACCCAAAAGGGAATGGTATCGGCAGTGTCCTTGGAGTGGGAACATTTTCTGACACCCATGCAGCCGCAGCCCACTGAACAGCAAGCGTGCAGATCCACCTCCAACACCGATCGCCTGGAGAAGATGGTCAAGGACTACATGTCAGATGGCGTAGCTGTGTCGAACCATCCATCTGCACCCTTCAACTATTGGGTATCGAAGCTAGACACCTGGCACGAACTGGCAATGTACGCAATAGAGGTGCTGGCTTGCCCGGCAGCCAGCGTTATGTCGGAACGCTGTTTCAGTGCTGCCGGAGGCATCGTCACAGATCGGCGTATCCGCCTCTCTACAGAAAATGCAGACCGTCTGACTCAAATTAAAATGAATCAATCCTGGATTGGAAATGACTACGCAACACTCCAGGACCCCAACCAAGTAACATGACCAATGAACATCTGGGATGGTGTTGCGTTTCCGGGCCCTGTTTATTGAACCTCTCATCTGTATTACATTTATGACTGCATGGCGGCAAAAAGCATTGCTGCTATATCCGCACGCTTTTTGTCCACATGCAAGGCCTGGGTTGTTGTGTCTCACAAAGCGTGGCCTTCTCCTCCTGCGCCTGCTCCTGTTCCATCACGTCTGCTGCTGCTGGGTTAGCGTTGCCGCGTGGTCCCTGTTTATTGAACCACTTATCTTTATTACATTTATGACTGCATGGCGGTACAAAGCATGCTATCCGCACGCTTCTTGCCCTCATGCAAGGCCTGGGTTGTTGTGTCTCACAAAGCGTGGCCTTCTCCTCCTGCGCCTCCTCCTGTTCCATCACGTCTGCTGCTGCTGGGTTAGCGTTGCCGCGTGGTCCCTGTTTATTGAACCACTTATCTTTATTACATTTATGACTGCATGGCGGTACAAAGCATGCTATCCGCACGCTTCTTGCCCTCATGCAAGGCCTGGGTTGTTGTGTCTCACAAAGCGTGGCCTTCTCCTCCTGCGCCTGCTCCTGTTCCATCACGTCTGCTGCTGCTGGGTTAGCGTTGCCGCGTGGTCCCTGTTTATTGAACCACTTATCTTTATTACATTTATGACTGCATGGCGGTACAAAGCATGCTATCCGCACGCTTCTTGCCCTCATGCAAGGCCGGGGTTGTTGTGTCTCACAAAGCGTGGCCTTCTCCTCCTGCGCCTCCTCCTGTTCCATCACGTCTGCTGCTGCTGGGTTAGCGTTGCCACGTGGTCCCTGTTTATTGAACCACTTATCTTTATTACATTTATGACTGCATGGCGGTACAAAGCATGCTATCCGCACGCTTCTTGCCCTCATGCAAGGCCTGGGTTGTTGTGTCTCACAAAGCGTGGCCTTCTCCTCCTGCGCCTGCTCCTGTTCCATCACGTCTGCTGCTGCTGGGTTAGCGTTGCCGCGTGGTCCCTGTTTATTGAACCACTTATCTTTATTACATTTATGACTGCATGGCGGTACAAAGCCTGCTATCCGCACGCTTCTTGCCCTCATGCAAGGCCGGGGTTGTTGTGTCTCACAAAGCGTGGCCTTCTTCTCCTCCTGCGCCACCCTCCTCCTGTTCCATCACGTGTGCTGCTGCTGGGTTAGCGTTACCGGTCCCTTTTCCTGGAACCTCTTATATGTATTACATTTATGACTGCATGCCGACAAAAAACATGTTACCTGTGCAAAGAAAACAGACATTTCCCGCATTTAAAAGACAGTTTTCCCTTTGAAACTTTAAAATCGATTTTCTCAAAAACTATAAGCTCTTTTTGCTAATTTTTTTTTCCTCTTGTACCCACTCCCAAGGTGCACATACCCTGTAAATTTGGGGTATGTAGCATGCAAGGAGGCTTTACAAACCACAAAAGTTCGGGTCCCCATTGACTTCCATTATGTTCGGAGTTCGGGTCGAACACCCGAACATCGCGGCCATGTTCGGCCTGTTCGGCCCGAACCCGAACATCTAGATGTTCGCCCAACACTATGTGATACCAAGGAAGATCCAATCCAGCTTAAATCTTTGCCATCCCAAGTAATCCAGGTGTTCTGAAAGGTTATAGGTGTTGCTGGAGAAGTAATACATTAGAATCCACTGAAATTTCGGTCCAGTCTTTCCATTAAGAGGTTTAAAGTAGCAGAAATGAGATGTAATGTCTGGAGCAGCCTTAGAGAGCAGCAGCACCAGTCTGGGCGCACTCAGTACAGTTGGCTCATTCTGCTCCCATTCCTGCCACTGAAAATGCATGGTCTTCCTTTCCCCCTGCCAAAGGAACCCCAGGCCTGCTTAAATATACTGATGGTAAGGCCCAAAACATCACAGGAGCCTATAGGCATAGATGTCCTGGCACCCTAGACCTCGCCTTCCATGAACCTACAAACACCTGCCAAACTGCACCACAAATGTGCTGGCTGGCCCAGCTGTCACTTCTCCCTTAGTTACCTTGCTCATCTTACATAGCTACAGATGCCCCACAATATTTGGTAGCCAGAACTATCCTCAGTATTAAGTAGCTAAAGGTGCCGCCAAATATTAGGTAGCTAGAGGTGCCCCCGACTGAAGGGGGAACTGTTCAGTGAAATGCTGAGACCAGGATGAGTAACCTCTCATTTACACTCCTTTCGGGACTCTGCATAGGGAAGGCGGGAGGGAGGCACTTGGGGAGTGGAGTGAGCCACCTTTCCATCATCAGACGCCTATAGGCATGTGCCTACAGTGCCTTATGGTAAATCCAGTCCTGCTGATGGTGCTTACTCATCATTATTAAATCGTGTGGGAAAGAGGTGATACAAGGCATGTGATATACCATCATTTGAAGTCAGTGGCCAGCAGATCATTGGGCAGGGTAAAAAGGTGTTGCAGAGCAGAAACATCTTAGAGGAGGAAGCAAACTGGCTAACAAGAGGTCATCTATCATGTAGGTATTCTTTAAAATGTCATGACCAAATGAAATCCAGGTGCTATATATATGTGTGGTGCATTAAATGAGGCAAGAACATTTAAAAACTGGACATCCAATGTGAGTTTAGCTATGTTAAATTCCAACACCCTGAGTGGTGGGTCACTTTTACCAGATGTAAGGCCAGAGCAGCTGACCCATCCAAATGCCTCTTGCACCACTGTATTTTCACCTTATCCTCTACCCCTCTCCCTGTTGTTGCCAAACACACACCTCTACTTTAACCACTTCATGATCACAGGTTTTTCCCCTTAAAAACCAAAACAACTTTCACATTTCAGCGCTCCTCCCATTCATTCAGTGATAACTTTATTGTTACTTATCACACTGAAATGATCTATATATTGTTTTTTTCGCCGCAAATTATGCTTGCTTTGGGTGGTAGTTTTTCCTCTGAATTATTTTATTTTATATGCATTGTAAAGGGAATCATAAGGAAAAAAGAAAAAAATGATTATTTCTCAGTTTTCAGCCATTATAGTTTTAAAATAAAATGTGCTTTGGTACATAAAACCCACACATCTTATTTGCCCATTTGTCCGGTTTATTACAACATTTAAATTGTGTCCCTAGTACAATGTATGGTGATAATATTTTAACTGGAAATGAAGGAGCATTTTTCCATTTAAGGATTTTTAATACTTTTTCACTTATTACAAGAACTTTTTTTGAAAAAATATACTCATGACATCCGTATTACAAAAGTCCCTAAGGTAACTATTTATGTAAAAAAAATTAAATGATGTAATTTTTGTTAAAAATTTTTTAACAAGTGTTTTATTTCTGTAACTGTGGGGCAGGGATGGAAGGGGTTAAAAGTAATAAAAAAAAATAATAATAATAAACTTGCTAAGGAAAACAGCATAGTGGCATAAATAGGTGTATTTTACTTTTTGGCCACAAGATGGTGCTATTGAGACCGTGTTTCTATTAATAGAACACAGCCAAACACGGAAGTGTCGGGTCTCAGAGCTTATGCGACGCTAACAAGCTATCCGAAGACACGGGAACGGTGATCGGGATTGAGAATCAAAAGATTCTCACATCCTGATCACAGATGGAGGGGGCTGCGATGGTGTATTGGCGGAAAACAGCGCGTGGATCGTGAATGCGACGGTAAGGCAGCAGAACGCATATCTACCTCCCTGATCCGCACGTGAAGTTTAAAGGGGGCGTGGATATGCGTACCAAGGATCCTAAAGTGGTTAAGGCTACTTTAACACAAATCCTGACAAAGCCTCTTTCTTTTTATTCAAACCCACCACCCTCTCATGTTCCCCACCACAAAAATTCTAAAAGTTAAATGAAAGAATTGATGTTTTACATTTTCAGCTAGTTCCCTCTAAGGTCTACAGGTTCTCTGCATCTAATCTGAGACCTGATTTTGTTTTTTAGTAGATCAATGCACTGCCTATTAAATGGATTGCCATTTGTCTGACTTTTTATTTTCTGGAGCTTCTCATGTATACAACCTAAGGTGTTTTTTTTCGTTGTTGTTTAAAGTTTGGCTTGCTCTTATAGAGTAATTGTTGGGATGCCCATAAAGGAGCCTTAGGGGTTCGGTAACTGTGTCTCTAGAATTAGGAGGACCCATACAACTGTAAAGTGAAGATTTTGATTCTTTCTTATGTTGCTCTTTAAGCCACAAAACATGACCCTGCCTTGACCACCGTCATACATATTTTTATTTTTATATAGCATACTGAGCTTCAGACATTCTGATGGTCTTTCATACCACTTTAGTGCATTTGACTGTTGGAGCTGCTTTCCAGAGACCAGTACAAACTGCAAGAATTTTGACTATATTTATTTCAGTATTGATTTGATTTTGGACCTACTGAGTGCAGAATTTTGGGAGTGCAGCTGAACAACCCACAAACTGAACAGACATTTTGAACACCCCTTAAGTAAAAAATGCAACTATACAAGTGCACTTGTAATATCAAGAAGGGGTAGCAGCCTGCTTGAAACAGCTGATTGCTATTTTACCTATGAAATATTATGCTGTATGTATGGTATGTCTCTCTAATCTAGTCGGCGGCTTAATACCAAAGCATTGCTGTTCTTGTGCTATTTATATAGACTGTGACCTTTGAGCTATTCTAACTGCATGACATTCTCTATATGTGGATCATGAAAATAGGAAGACTTTGATGGGCAAGAAAAGCATTAATGTATGAAGAATCTCAGGATGCTTGCTGGTCATACAGATTTTCCTTGGTATTTGACTGTCTGTATTAGTGTCCTGGTGGAATGACCATTGAACAGAGTACTGATCAAGAGGTGATGTAGTACTGCTCACAGTGCTTTATTTGCTGTCACCTAGAAAGTATGCATTCAGCATCATAAGCTAAAAGGAGCATTTTGCAAAACACAAAAATAACTACTGACAACGACTGACATCACCAAATAAGGTGTGAATGGATCTGTAAATATAGCCTTTAATTAATCATAAACTGTCAAGTATGAGTCATATATTTTACATAATTACACTTCTAAAAAATATTAATTATTCAAATAGCCTAACATATGGAAATTTAGCATTTTGCCTATTAAATTGACAAAGTACAGAAAGTGCTTTTTTTTATTTAAAATGTACCGTTATAAACAAGGTTGTGTGTAAATTTTTTGAGGGTATCCTAAATCCCTTAGGATACCTTTGAACAATATTTATTTATTTATGTATTGTATTTATAAAGCTCCAAAATTATTTAGCACAGAATAATTTTTTCAGTTTTACAGCATGGTTTTATCAAAGATAGGTCCTGTCTCACAAACATGCTCAGCTTTTAAGTGATGAAAGAAAATTTAGATTTTGTGAAAGCAATAGAAGTAGTATATGTGGACTTTGCAAAGGTTTTTGACAATGTTCCCCACAATAGCCTAGGAGAAAATGGGCCTGAGGCAATTGTCAGACTCACCAGTGTTACCAGCTGGCATTTGGTCCTAGGCAGGGTGTTAAAACTCGATTTGGCGACATTATTGCCCAGCGAGTTCTTTACACCCTATCATATTACACTTTGCATGCCTCCAGGAAGCGATTCCTGGCAGATATGAGCGTTAGCTTAGACCTGCAAAAAGCAGCCTCTATATCTGAGCGTATCCTTTAATAAGGAGACCCCCAGAGCTCCCCGTCGGCCCTCCACACATCTCTGAAGCCCCCTATGTAGTTCCCCTGTCACCCCAGAGCAATTTATCTCCCTCCCCAATCACTTACCGCCTCTCGCCGCAAGTCACGTTGTGCAATTACAGTGTATGTGAAACTGTAATTACTCTCATTCTCACACAGAGCCCCAGCTAAGCATCTTTGAACCTCCCGCCGGGGCTCCCCATTGGTCCACAGTCTGTGCCAATGAAAATGGTCCAGACTGTGGGCCAATGGGGAGCATTGGAGGGAGGTTCAAAGATGCTTTGCCGGGGCTCTGTGCGAGAGAGTAATTAAAGTTACACATACACTGTAATTACACAGCATGACTTGCGGCAAGAGGCGGTGGCCCAATGGGGAGCTCTGGGGGTCTCCTTATTAAAGGAGATCCCCAAATGCAGCTGCAGAAGATAGCGGCGGATGTTTGGTGGGTGTGTGCATGTGTGGGAAGAGAGGCCGTGGTGCTGAAGGACAGAACCACAGGCTAAACCTCGCTCTCCACTGCCCTTAAAATGGTAGCACCACTCGGGCTTTCGCCCGTGTAATTCTTCCTAACTATTGGCCATTGCACAAGTGAAACTGGCAATAGGACTTAGCTTGCATCCGCAAGCTACTTATCACCTTGAATAGGATCAGGTCCAATATGTGTATGTGGATAGAAAACTGGTTTAACAAAAAAAAAGTATTTTAGGGACATTTTTTTGTAAAATTTAAAATAACTGATGCATGGTCAAAGAGATGTATCCATCTTCTCAACAAGAAAATGCCAATAATAGCTAGAGAAATAAGTAAAGGGCTTTAACTTTTTATATATGTAGCCCAAGAGAACCTAAAGCTCAGGTTAACATAATAGGTAGAATCCCCTAAAAGGAATTTTAGTTCTGGGCAAGATTTCTAAGGTGAAATCATAGATGCTTTGGTGCAGAAAACTGAGGACAGCGATTGGACCGTATGGGGCTGGAGGAAGCCCCAGGTATGTATAAATCTTTCTAGAGCTCCGAGTCCCTTTAAGGTCACCTAGTAGGGTAACCACCTTAAACTGGGGGGAAATAAGTCTGTCCTCATTTTCTTAGGGTGGTCAATAGGGGACATCTTAGTAGTTATAGGGTTTTGGATGTTGGTTAACTAGCCGAGGCACTCAGATCTAGATAAAGTATTTGAAAGGATAAATTATGTAGAGGGAGCATTTCCTGTACCTTGCAAAGAGTAAACTCACATTGTAAACTGATTTTATGGGCTACATGCTTTGCAATAGGGTAGCAGAACTTTTATTGAACAGACTTTTTGAGTAATGCCACATTTTCACCAAGGTGCTCAAACTTAAGTTATGACCAAAATCAGACATGAGGCAAGTGGGATATAAGAAGGAATTACTACAAATTTGCTGTCTGTTGACTGCCTTTACAATGAAAGTTATTTTGCCATTAACTCTTTATGTGTATGTAACTTCCCGCTACTTTATTTGTTTTCTCTGGAGTTCAGTGTGCATCAGGCCCAATGCCACTTAGTGATCTTTGATACTGACCAGAACTGATAGAATGGGCTGGCTCCAGAATAGATACTTAAATAGGCAATATTCAAGGCATTTTGGAAAGCAATTTCTCATGCATGCATCTCCACATACACCAACTTGCCCACATATTGATGCAGAATCATACCTGAGGGCCCTTTTACACTGGTGCATTTCTACCGCAGCCCACCGCTAGCCAGGACAATGTTAGTCTATGGGGACTTTCATACTGACACAGTGTGGCACAATGTGATGGAAGTGCTGATATTGTGAATGCCAGTATTTTGGGCATATGGTGGTTGATTCACACAATTACAGTAACGTTCAGTACCAGTGTTTATACAAGCAACAATGATGTACATTGTACACATAGCACAAATCGCATTATGTACACAATGCAAGCAATGTTTCTATAAAGTTCATTATGTTATTTGCAAAATGTAATGATCGGTGGGGGTCTGATTACCGGTGAACTGCAGTATCACCAAGAATACAGAATATACCCGATTATTGGTGATCTGCAATATCACCGATAATCAGATATATCTACTAACCTCTGGACACCAAGATAACAAGTGAGTGTTTAGATGTAACAGTATACTTTGAGTACTTCTCCAGAAGTAGGTTCCTTCCTCTAGCCTAGACTCTCCAGGAGGGAGGAGCTAGGCTGAGGGGAGGAAGGACAGAGCGTGAGTGACACCCAGAGAAGGGGTGACACTAACAGGTCTGGGAACTGCCTCTAACAGTAAGGCCAGTTCTCGAGGTCGGGCAAGCCAGGTCGTTAACACACAGACAGATACGGTACAGATTCAGAAGGCCAATACAGAGTCCAGGAACGAGCAGAGATTGGCAACAGGGTAACAGAAATAGCAAGGTACAGAATCAGAGTTCAGAGGAGTGGTCGGACAGGCAAAGGGTCATAACAAATAACACAGTTCAATATTCCTAACGCTAAGGTGTGAGTTCCTTGATCGTCAACACCTTTGGAAACTATGCTAGAACACAGATACAGACAAGGTCTGAGTGCTACCACGTAGTGATCGCAACGGCAGGCAACCAGAGAACGACCAGCACCCAGTATATATAGGAAAGCGCTCCCCAGCACCTCCCCTGCTGGACCAATGGCAGGTGGTGAAAATGTCAGCTGACCCACCTGGTCAGCTGACCCCTTTCTGGCTGTCATATAAGCTCTGCCTCTCAGCGCGCGCGCGTCCTTCTGAACCTGTGTGGACTAGCAGTCCCAGCCACACCAGACATGTCTTGTACTGTGACCTCTGACTCAAGCGCGGAAACCGCCGCCCCGCTCTCTACGCGAGCGGCGGTTTCCCTGCGTCCAGCCGCAATGCCAGCTGCTATGTCATGCGTACAATCCGCCGCCTCCAACGTGGACTCCACCGCTCTGCCCATGCGGCATGCGGCGGTTTCTTTGCGTTGTGCCGCCATGTTAGACGCGGAAACAGCCTCCTTACTCTGAGCCCTTGCGGCGGTTTTTCCACGTTTCCTCACACAAAACTTGTGTTATACTAGCAGAGTGTGCTTTGTGTGCATAACGGGAGATGAACTATGTGCACAATGCGCCTTATGTTGCTTGCATAAACACTGGTACTATTGCAGTTACCTATGTTCACATAACAATTTTACCCTAGTTTTGTGAATCAACCCTTTTATATCAAAGCAGCAGTTCCTATCTACTGATATCTTCAGTTTCACAACTTTGATTACACAGTCGCCAAGCACAATCGGCATTGGGGGAAATTGAAATTTCTGTGGGATTGGAAATTGGCAATGCCAACCATCCCAACGCCTGATTCCTTACTAGTAATAAGTTAAAGCATACCTGAACGGGATTCAAACCTTGGGATTTTCATTTACCTCGTGCTTCTTCCAGCCTCCTGTAGTCTGTCAGATGCCTTGGTGTCCTCAAGATTCCCTCCGTTGTGCTGCTGGCAGCTCTGTAAGATCTACGACTGAAATGTCTACTGCACATGCGTGGCCCTGTCCGAGCACCCTTCTCAACCATTCTTCCATTGCTGAGAACGTTCTGCGCATGCACAATTCTTGAAAGAATGACTCACACTTCTGCAGAATGCTGCCGGGGATGGGAGTGCAGTGGAGCAGGATGCACAGAAGTTAACACACATGCGCATCGCCATGACTGTAGTTCCAGTCGCAGAGCTGCCATTGGGAGAACAGAGTGGACCCAGAGGATGCTGAGACACCTGAAACACTACAGGGGGCTGGAAAAAGCCTCAGGCATGTTCAAATCCCAAGTTTAAATCCAGTTCAGATGTGCTTAATCCATGGGAAGCAACAGTTCAGCATGTAGCAGGATATAGCTCCCCTGGGATTAGACGACACAGATTTCCTGAAATCCACCTATTACATTTATTATTAAAATTCCTGTGTAGTTCCGACCTCTGTCATTTACTGGGATGTGCTGTTTAGCCTGCCAACTGCTTTTTGAATTTAAAATGAATGCAAAAAAGACCATAACAATAATTACCAGACTTTCAGCTGAAATCATTTTACCTCATATATGGCCAATTGTAAATGACTTATAAAAGATGAAATTTCATATTGTAATTTACATAATTCATCTCACTAAACCCTTAGGCGTGATAAATGGGTACATTATGTAACCAAGGCAGAGATTTTGCAGCTTGCCTAATCATTTAAAAATGAAATAGAAGACATTAAGGATGTTTGAATTTAGTAAATGAATTACATCCTTTATTTTGTCATGGCTTCTATCATGGCCTGGTTTGGAGAGGAAAAGCAAATACTATTTACCGTCATTTGTCAAGCGTTAGCTTTTACTGTGTGTAATTTCACTACTGGAACATTAAAAGAGATAATGCCCTAAAAATGATATAAAGTGCATCTATAACTTTAACACACGTATTAACGTGACAGTATTTCATTTAAGGGTTTATACTTATAACTGACTCCAGGCTTGAGCAAAAATATATTCTTACTTTCTTTAAATTCAGATTTTAAGAACCATTATAGCGAAAAAACTGAAAATAAAAAACAATTAAAATACATCTGTAAGCACCATAAATTACTTTTCTCCTATGTTCCTGTTGCTTACAGTAGGCAGTAAAAATCATCCAGATCTGACAGGTTTCAGACTAGACGATCTCCTCATGGGGATTCTCAGGATTTTCTTTTATTCTTTACAAAATTACTTTTTGGTGAGGAATACTTATTTTCCACACTTTTCTGGCTGCTGAACTGAGCAACTGCCATTCAGCAAGTGCCTGAGAATTCCTCATGGGGAGATGGAATAGTTCAAAACCTGTCAGATGTTTAAATTCTGCTATAAAAGAAGTGACAGGAACACAGGGGGATGTAAGTTATAATGCATTTTCATTTTGTAATAAATGTACTTCTTATGTATGTGTACACATGTATTTTACATTTTACAATATTTCACAATAGTGGTACTTTAAGTGAGAAAATGGCAAGACATATTTCATTAAATCACAGAGAAAGGGATAAAATGTTTAGTTGCTGCTAATTCCATAAAGTCTGAATTTCCGGAATATAGACACTGATTTGAGGGGTCCTTGTTAAGTATATGCAGTACGTTAACAGAACCTCCTGTCACTTTAACTCTCTTGCCAAACTGACAGTTAAATATGTCAGGAGCCCATAATGCTGGAATGAATAATAACATCCTGGCACATATCAACTGTCAGAAAACAGCTCACACATGAGCCAAACTGTGCTTTTCAAACAGTACCACGTAATGCTAAGCTGAACTCCTTGACATAAGGACATTAGAACTAGTGCTGAAAATATGTGTACATGAACTCCACAATCATATGTGCCTATGGAACAGTTCATTATAAAATAGGCATTGCTGTGGAGCTGGTCCTTCCTTTGTTGCTCCTATGGCAACCCATCTTTTTCTCTATATTTTTGTAAAGCTAGTGAAATAATGTGCATACAGTATGAGGATGTTCACTGATGTTGGGCAATAAGTCCTGTCTTTCAGTATCAATTTAAATCCATCCCAAAAGTGTTTAGTCTGTTCAGTTTGGCTCGGATTTGGGTTTTATGAATGTCCATCAAGTTCCTCAATACCAAACGTGGTACACCTAATATTGATGGTCTTCATTTTGTGTAAGGGGACATTGTAAACTGGAATTAGGGCCTTGATTTATTGTTTCCCAAAAATGTAGAAACACACAGTTCTTTAGAATTTAATTGTGTGTTGTAGCATTAGAAAGTCCATTTAAGGAAATAGAAGGGCATAGCCTAAACCATTGGCAAACTTCACAGCTGGCACTGCGTAGGCAGGCAGGTAGAGTTCTTCTAGCAGCTACCAGAACCTGACTCATATGTGTGACACTCTGATGATGAAGAACAAATTGTCATTCCAGAAAAAAATGTTTCCATTGCTTCATAAATCCAAGTATTATTATTTTTATTTTTGATGCATATAGTGCCAACATATTCAGTGGCACTGTGCAGAGTAAGAAACAAAAGTGAAGCAATAATAAAGACAATGGTATACATAAAATATAGACACTAGTAAAAAATACAGAATTGCTTAACATAGTGAGTCTACAATCCTCTCAGACAGACTAAGACTGTACCATCCCCCTTGCAGTCTGCACAGTGGAGATAATGCAATCCAGACACCATTAAATTCATACATGGCTCTTTACTGAATGACACTTCACCCTGCTGCTGCTCAAATTCTGGGCGGCGTTAATCACTATTCTCCCTCTAAGTCATACTCAGGGAGAAAAGTAATTCAGTGTCCGGTGATTCCCAGCAACTGAATTACTGCTGCATGGTTATAGGCATAATAACATTATGGTGGTGCCAAGGTCAGGCACAGCATAGAGAAGAATGCATGCTAAAATGACCTGCTTCACCATAAGAAGCCATGCCCACACAGCCTTAACTCTGTCTTTCTCTAAGGGCTGGTTCACACAAGCGTTTTTGCGGTGTTTGACGTGGCATTTCAGTCACAGTGTTTTTGGGATCTACCTATGTCCCATTCAAGTAATTGGGAGCATTTAGAGCTGGCTTTTGCAGGCTTTCATGAAAGCCTGGCAGTAGACCCCGACGTTGCTTCTAATCTCGACAGCAACATGTTGCTTTCAGGGGTGGTAAGGACTGTTTTTACACCTGATGAAGGATGGTTTACATCCGTAACATGAAGTGTTCTTGTTCACCAATAGAAGCAAGTAATTTTGCAGCCAGTAGTGTGCCGTCTCTTCTTTGCTGGGTGGTAAGGACTAGTTCACATGGGCTTCTGCCGAGCTTTCGCTTGGTGCCACGTTCAAACAACAGCGTTTAAACACGAGCATTTAGACACTAGCTTTTGAAGACTTTTGGGAAGCCTTCAAGGCTAGCAGTTCAGGTATCTGCAATTGTTTCCTGAAAGCTTCATGTTGCTTTCGAGACGAGATGCAGCGCTGGGATCTACTACCAGGCTTTCATGAAAGCCTGCAAAGGTCAGCCCTAAATGCTCCCATTCACTTGAATGGGATGGCGGTAGATCCAAAAAAATGTTGTGTCTGAAACGCTGCGTTAACCGCCACAAAAACGCCCGTGTGAACCAGCCCTAAATGCCAGGAAACAATTGCAGAGACCTGAACTGCTAGCCTTGAAGTCTTCCCAAAACCATTCAAAATCTAGCATTTA
Organism: Hyperolius riggenbachi; assembly: GCF_040937935.1. Taxonomy (NCBI): domain Eukaryota; kingdom Metazoa; phylum Chordata; class Amphibia; order Anura; family Hyperoliidae; genus Hyperolius; species Hyperolius riggenbachi. The sequence continues at coordinate 403,253,291 of NC_090646.1, forward strand.
AACACTGGCGTTTAAACGTGGCACCGAGCAAAAGCTCGGCACACGTCCATGTGAACCAGCCCTAACAGAAATCTCTAGCTCTAGCAATAAGATAACATTTGTACATTCTGATTACTAGATGGTGCTTTAAGATTTTCCTCGGAACATACTTTAATATGGAATATATATTGTATTTTCTTTTCTTTTTAACTTAATATTTGCTGAAAAATAGTAATAAGATTTTACCTAACCTCACTCTATGACCACTGACCAGATTAAAAAAGGCTTTTAAGTGAGATTTCCCAGCATTCTTCTTTGGTATATCTATATTACTGACCAGGAGGTGCAGGAACATATCTAGAAACCGTAGCATATACCACATAAGACATTCTCTTTATTCTCTTTTCTTTTTACAAGACATTTAGTTGTTTTTCATTTATTCTTATTTGTTTTATTTTCTCCTGGTGTTGAAATCCTTCCAAAAACATCACAGTGAAAACTGCAGTGTGGATGTATTTCAAACACAGTAATGAAATGCTAGACATTTGTAAGTAAAAACACACTGGAGACTTGTTCCAGTTTCGGTTCTCAAGTGTATTCCTTTGTAATAGGAATGCCATACTGTGAAGTTGTTTAGATTCATAGAAACATCTCTTGACAAAACCTTAACTTTGTCAGTAATTTTTTATCACTGATCCCATATTTGTTCAAATTTATGCAGCAAAGAGATCATGCTTTCTTTTTAACAAAGAAGACATATAAAACACAATAGACTGTAAATTTAGTGTTATGGGCTGCTGACCATGTTTTGTATCTTTTTTGAAGTTATTTTAGTCTGCTTATTAATATAAAGGTGATGTGAATTTCCATCAGGACTCTAAATGCTAAATAAATGACAGTCTTCCAGGCTCTACAAACATTTCAACTCTTTATCAATTTAATGAGTGGGCACAGTTGCTGGTGACAGACATCACTGACTCTGGCTCTCTGCAGTAGTCAACGTATTAAAGAAAGTCACTCACTGTGTCACAGAGAGAGAATCTTTTAAAGCTTATTTGGCACTGGTATCTCACCCCAGATAAATTAGCATGGTTTAATCCCAATTCTTCCCATTATGCTGCACTGGGATGGGGCCCGAGGGGCCCCCAAGTGGCCCACCCTCAACCACAGTATTAGCTCTTTATTGGGCCTGTGCTTGCAATAATCACTTAGATGTGCTACTGTTAAAGGGTTTAAGCAAAGTGTTGAGTTGCCAAAGCCCCCCCCCCCCCCCCCCCGCCCCCTTAGCTTGCATTGCTAAACTTGAACAGCTCCTCCATTCCTAATCAGGAGCAATGTATTATCTTACACATCTTGATAGCCTCAATAACTCTTATAGCTGATAATTGGAAGTCATCTATTATACCCTCTCTAAGGCAATTCATTCAAAGAGCTGATTTTAACCTGCATGCAGAGGCCTGTATAGCACTGTATATAGGCTCCACTATTCACCCTACATGCTTAATTAGCAGAGTATATAATCACCTCATTGCGTTTTCACCTCTTTTTCTTTCTGTTTTTTACTTTAATCTTAAACTACTTCAAGAGAACAGCCACAGTTAGTGGATGTAACCTTGATTGCCATTATGTAGGGCAATACCGAGCCAGTCAAGACACTGCTCCACTCCAATAATATATTGCTATGTTGAAGTTACTTGACTCGCCTTCTAAGTCTTATTTGTACAAGGTATTGTTAATTGTATTCTGTGTCGTGAATTTATCTTTTTGACTGCTAGTGTTTATGCTTATGAAACATATTCATAGCCATTGTCTTATAAGTATTACATTTTGATAAAAATGATTGAATAAATAAAAAAAAAATTTGAAAGTCTTCAAAAAACACAACTATACTGAAAAAAAAAACCTCTCTTGTAATGGATTGCAGAGATGCCGCCGCGCGGTCTGGCAGCGGGGCGGCTGTCTCCGCGTTCAGACCGGCGGTTACCGCACAGCAGCATGCGTCTGGTTTGTCTGAGCCTTCTAGTGCACACAGATGAAGAGCTACGCACGCGCGCACTGGGAGGCAGGACCTTTATGCCAGTAGGAGAGGGATCAGCTGATCGGGTTGATCAGCTGATCCCAGGGCAGGCTTTGATTGGCTGAGTAGTGTTGGGTGGCGCTGAGGAGCGCTGCACTATATATAGATCTCGCTGGTCAGTCTCAAGTTGTCTGCCATTGCGGATACATTCGTGTGAGCACTCAGACCATAGTCAGATCCCACAGTGTGTTAGAACCAGGTGGACCTGGGAATTCACACTTAGCCAGATTACGCTTGTGTTACTTTAGACCAGTTCCGGGGTGTTGTAACCAAGTACCTCACACCCAAGCTTAGGATTACTGTGTCATTGCTGTGTAATACTTTAGACCAGTTTCGGGGTGTTGTGACCAAGGACCTCACACCCAAGCTTTGGATTATTGTGTCATTGCTGTGTTATACTTTAGACCAGTACCGGGGTGCTGTGATCAAGGACCTCACACCCAAGCTTAGGATTACTGTTCATTGTTGTGTTATACGTTAGTCTAGTTCCTGGGTGTCGAGACCACGGACCTCACACCCCAGACTAGGACTCTGCTCTATTTCTGTTATGACCATTTGCTCTGTCGACCTCTCTATTGCCTTCTGATTCGGTACCCCTGCATATCTGCCTTCCTGTTGCCAGACCCTGCCTGTACCCGGTTACCGAATCAGCCTTCTGTCTCTGTACCTTATCTGCTCGTGTGTTGCCGACCTGGCCTGCCCGACCTTCCAGGCTGTCACTCACTCCTGGAGTGCTCAGTCTATCTGTACTAGCAGTGACACAATTCCACCAAGTGTCAGTTGCAACTAGGACTCCTACTCCTCAGGGAGTCCGGCCTGTTAGCAGCCAGTGGCCTCTTCCCCTGGAGTCCCCTGGCTGCAGTACAGTCTATTTCTAATCACCAGAGATCCCGGGGTTGCCAGGTCCTCTCTATTCCCTCTCTGTAGGAGAAGGTTCCTGCACTTCACAGGACCACCTGCCCCTCAGGTGTTTCTTGGCTAATCTGCCTGTATCTCCCGCCTCACGGTAGATAGCCTACAGTTACACCAAACACTTACACTTTATTAGGTGTCCAGAGGTTAGTCATACTTGTATTATTGGTGATTCTGCAGATCATCCATAATCAGGTATACATCTGTATTGTTGATGATTCTGCAGATCATCAACAATCAGATTCTTTCTGTGTGCTGACACCGATCGTTACATCTCTACATGGAAAATGTAGTTAGAATGATATATCAGAATCAGAATCAGAATCTTTATTTTCGCCAAGCACGACTGGGTCATTCCCGGAATTGGTCTTGGCATGTACAGGATACAGGTAGAATAGGGTACACAGAATACATCAGAAAGGATCAACACTATATCAGACATTACATACAGAGAAAACATCCAAGCAAACAACACTCAATTTTTTCATAGTTACACAGCACTCAGGTGTGTGAAGGATATGTGTGGCGGCAAAATATGATCACGTTGTGGTGTGGAGTGCGTGGAGAGAGTTTAGTAAGTTTACAGCTGAGGGAAGAAGCTGTTTCTGTGTCTAGTGGACTTGGTGTAGATGGACCGATACCTCCGGCCCAAAGGAAGCTGGCTGAAACGGTTTCCTGGGTGTGAGGGGTCATTTACAATCCTCAAAGCTCTGGAGCTCAGTCTTGAGTGGTAGAGGAGGTCCAGAGCGGGTAGTGGTTTTCCTATGATTCTCTCCGCTGATCTGATGATTCTCTGTAATTTGTGTCTGTCGCTGGCGGAGGAGCTGACACACCAGACTAGGATGGAAGAGCAGAGGACAGATGCAATTGTGGCAGAGTAGAAGCTGATTAGAAGTTTCGGGGACATGCCGAACTTCTTCAGTTGACGGAGAATATGGTATACGGTGGATAAGGTGTCCACACTCCTTGCACCATTATGGTTATATAATTTTTTTGGGGATATTGTTTATCTTTTGATTATAATATGATTTTAAACCAATATTCATACTATTGAAGACACTTGCCTATATTCAATTAGGTTTTCTCCTGAGTTCTCTCAGGGCCCGTTTCCACTTGTGCGTTGCAACAAATCCGCATGCGGGTGCGGATTCATTCACGTTTCCATGCGGATTTTCACACGGAATCGCACGCGGAAACGCCGGGAAAACCGCAAGCCTAATATGCTTGCGGTTTTCCTATTAAATTACATTAGCGGCGATTCACGTGTGGGTGTGCGGCATGCAAATTCTGACGGTACTGCCGTGCATATTTTTTCTGCACAGCAGACCGCACAGAATCCCACACAAGTGGAAACAGCCCCATCCACTTGTATTGGTTATGCGAATCTGCATGCAGAAAACGCATGCAGATTCGCTCTAGTGGAAATGGGCCCTTATGCTGGGAATACACCATACAATTTTCTGTTAGATTCTTCTGCCAGATTTTCTGTTAGAATGCATAATTAGATGATTTTCTGTAGAGAATGGTCATTATCTCTGGTGCATTGTCTTCTGTTTATCTCCTGCTGAGTAGAACAATGCATAATTGCTTGGCAGATAGATGGTAAGATAGATACATTTCCAACACGTATATTTTTTACTCTGCATTTGAGTATATGTCCACTACCAGAGGGAGGTAAGTCCACCTCGACTTCCCTCTTTTTATCATTTTTAGAACATTGTTTTACTCTGCTTGGTGCCACTGTTCTTACTTAAGCCATTCATGATTATCAACCCCACAGATAAAGTCCTATTTAAGTTTTACTTGATCAGTCAGCATAGGGTCAGGTATCTTTCATGCATAAAGTGACTCTTACTAATATTTCTTATTAGCTTCTCTGAACCTTATAATCCCTGTAGGTAATTACACTAAATCGATTAAATTATTTTCTTTAACAGTGTTAAAGAATATATATTAAAGCACTGCTAGCTATATCTGTAGTCAAAAGCCTAGATTCTCTATTAATATATTGTTATAGCACTATGGAAAAAAGCATATTAATAGACCTGGAGAAAAGACTGAACTTTTTCACATATACTGTATATATACTGTATTTTTTTTACTATAAGACTCACCTTTTTGCACCAAAAGTGTGTGTGTGTGGGGGGGGGGGGAGTCATTGCGTCTTATAGTCCAAATGTGGGGAGTTCCTGACTTGTGAATGCCTGCCAATATGAACCTCCAACCCGCATCAATGCCTTGGACTCCCTGTACTGTGCCCATGCAGAGGAGGACACAGGGGGGCACAAAGGGGCATAGAGGAGGACACAAGGACAGAGGTGGACACATGGGGACACAGGAGGACACAAGGGGGACAGAGGAGGATGCAGGGAGACACAAGAGGTACAAGGGGGCATGAGATACAAAGGGGGCATAATCCACAAGATACATCTTCACCATGGATGCACCAGGTTTAGTATATATTTTTTTCATCTGGTTTTTGTTCTCTAAACCTAGGTGCGTCTTATAGTCCAAAAAATATATATACTGTATTTTTCGGACTATAAGACGCACTTTTTCTTCCACAAAAGTGGGGGGAAAAAGTCAGTGTGTCTTATAGTGCGAATAGTAAATTTTGACCAGCACCTGTTTGTCCACCATCCTGTGTCCTCCGCTGGTGTTTTCCATTTCTATGCCATGTGCGTCCTCAGCGCAGTGTCTGCCCCCTTTCTATGTCCCCGTCCTCACGCTGCAGCCACTTTTTACTGTGTCCGGTGTCCCCTGTGCAGCGTTCTCCTTGTTCCCGTGTATTACGTCCCCATGTCCGGACTGCTATTTCCGTACTCACGCTGCAGTCACTTTGTATTGTATCCAGTCTCCCCTGCATCCTCCTTGTCCGCGCGTATTAAATCCCCATGCCCGGAATCATGTGCGTGTAATCGCCGCAGCCACGCAACTCTGATAAGGAAGTAAGCAGAGGAGACATCTACCAATCAGGCGGGGGCGCTGTCCCAGACCGCCAATCGCTGCCGCTTATTGCTCCTGCTTCCATCTTGATAGTCCACCATTGGAGCCAATCAGCGCACTCCCCTTGGTCTCGCCGGCGGGACCAAGGGGAGTGCGCTGATTGGCTCCAATGGTGGAGCCTTTGTCCCACCCTCCAGACTGCGTTCCAGGCAGAGAGAGAGAAGGAAGCACGAAAGGTAGTGTAATAAGCGGTCCGGGGAAGCGGCCCCCTATCCGATTGGTAGATGTCTCCTCTGCTTACTTCCTCTTCATCGGGGCATGGCTGCGGCAATTACAGGCACATGACGGCATGGGGACGTAATACACGCGGACAAGGAGGACGCTGCACGCCTGGGAAACTGGATACAGTACAACATGGCTGCAGCGTGAGTACGGAAACAGCAGTCCGGACATGGGGACGAAATACACGGGGACGAGGAGAACGCTGCACACAGGGGACACCGGGCACAGTAAAAAGTGGCTGCAGCATGAGTATGGACACAGCAGTCCGGGCACGGGGGACAAAGGGACAAGGAGTGGATGCTGCACACAGGCACAGGGGGCACTGGGCACCTACAAAGTGATTGGTTTTAGCTGAGTGTGCACACAGGAGTCTGGGGACATAGGAGACAGGGAAAAGGAGAGGGACGCTGCACACAGGGACAGGGGATATCAGCTACAGTATGGACACAGGAGTCAGATGTGGGGGGATGTAGGAAGGAGGACAACAGAGGACAGGGGGACACTGAACACAGGGACAGGGGACACCAAAGGAGACAGGAGGACAGAGCATGGCACAGGGCAACTCCAGGGGACACAGTGGAACACCAGAGGATGACATAGGGGGAAACAAGAAGCACAAAGAAGGCTCAATAGGGACATAATAGTTGGGGGGAAAGATCCATAAGACACCCCTGCACTATAGAGGCACCAGGTTTAGTATATTTTTTTCCCCTAGTTTTTGACCTCTAAACCAAGGTGCGTCTTATAGTCCGGAGCATCTTATAGTCCGAAAAATACGGTATATGTATATATATATATATATATATATATATATATATATATATATATATATATATATATATATACACACACACACACACATATGTATATATATATATATATATATATATATATATATATATATTCATTTGACCAATAAACAGTGTTGCTACTTACATTTTTACTTTGGTAAAAACAAAAGTTCTTACAAAAGCCATACCTATATAAGGAAATAGTGCAGAACTGAATTTTTATTATTAGAAAGAACAGAAATTAGCAGATTACATTGAGGTTGTGCCTAGGTTATGCCTAGGTTACCAAAACTATGCTTTATCATCTAGACATCCGTGTTTAATTTCTTATTGTTTTCGTTAATAGTATAAATGCAGACTATCTGTGTAAGCCAAGTGTGTGTGTCATTTCAGTTTCTTCAAGTATGAAGTAATGTAATATATTTATAAATGCTGCAATGCATAATCGAGAAAGCATTCCCAAAATCTGTGAGTTTTTGTAACGTTTCACCTTCCTTTGTGCCAACTTTTAATATTTCTATATTTGTACCATGTGAAAGCGTACTCGCTGAATATCATTTGTCACTTTCACATTGAACTTGTCGCAGCTCTCTGTTTGTCACATCTGTTACATTCTGCGTTATCTTTAGACACCCACACATAAATTTACATCATGTATGCCTACTTCTTAAAGCAGTCAACTAGGGATACAAGCAATTGGGAGATTATACATTTGCTTTACTCATTCTGTGATTTATCTCCGGTAAGTTCATATCTCTAGACCTTTGTACAATATGAGTATATAGCGCATTGTACTCAGGAATATAGTAGCTGTAATTCAACAGAAAAAAAAGGTAATCCAGGAGCATTCGCATATAAATTCCAAAACTTTTAAACCTCTTAGGGTAGTTAGATTGCAATAAGCAGTGCATAAAAAACATATACAGATGGCACAGATGATTGCAATAAGAGGTGCTATAGCCATTTCTGAGGGGAGCCAAGCAACCTGTGCTTAACCTCCTTGCCGGTTATCCCGAGCTCAGCTCGGGGTAACCTGCGCAGGAGGATTTCTCAGGCCCTGCTGGGCCGATTTGCACAATTTTTTTCCCTACACGCAGCTAGCACTTTGCTAGCTGTGTGTAGTACGCGATAGCCGCTGCTCGCCGCCGATTCGGCGCTACCCGACGAGCCCCCCCCCCCGCCCCAGCCCCCTGCGCAGCCTGGCCAATCAGTGCCAGGCAGCGCTGAGGGGTGGATCGGGGTTCCCTGTGATGTCCCGATGTCCATGACGTCGGTGACGTCATCCTGCCCCGTCACCATGGCGACCGGGGAAGCCCTGCAGGAAATCCCGTTCTCAAAAGGATTTCCTGCATACTCTGATCGCCGAAGGTGATCGGAGTAGGTGGGGGGATGCCGCCGCCGCTCAGCGGCTATCATGTAGCGAGCCCTGGGCTCGCTACATGATTTAAAAAAAAATTTAACAAAAGTGCAGCACTGCCTCCTTGCCGGATTTTTTAGACCGGCAAGGAGGTTAAAGAAGGAAATGGGACCATTCAGAGGAAAGTAGCAAAAGCACAGAGAAAAATATCCAAACATTAAGCACTGCAAGGCAAGAGTGCTAGTCAATGTTAGCCACTTTTGACAGAGGCGCATATGGAATAAGAACTACAGTTTTCATTGATTTTAAGCCAAAAAGAAACACTGATCTAAAAGGTAGAGTTGATGACATAAAATGGCACCAGAGTAAGACCCTAAATACTGTAAATTAAGAATAAGCTTGTGTAAGTGCTAGAGCTAGAGAAATGGATCGTCTTCTACATGCTTTGCAGACCAGGTAACTGGCAGAAATAACAAACATAATTTATTTATACTCATAAGTGGAGCAATCCATATGTAGGAATATGCCGAGACTATTTGACATCTGTTCACACTTAAGCCAACTTTACAACTTTGCTAAGTGTTAAAACTAAAGTTCACCTGAAGGCTGCATAAAAAAAATCTAACGATAATGACAAGTACTTGGAACTGAAACTGTGGGAAATTAGAGGTGCTTTATGAATAAATTCAATAAACATTTTATAGAATAATGTTATTACTAGTAATAGTTACAGCAATTATAAAGAGTACTTAGAGAATTTTAGCCAAGCAAATCACACATTTGGTTTAATGCCAAGCACAGGACTGCTGCCAATGGTACAGCAAGCCAGAAATACTTCTATTCCAAGCACCAGGTCAATGGAAATTAATTGTGTTAAATAGTATCTTAAGAAATGAGCATGTATAATCAGTTCTGTAATTTAATTTTTCTTAATACAATTATGTAACATTAGGATTTTACGATGTATACATTTGTTCGGATTTGTCTCAAAAAACACAGTGTGCGTTTGATGGCTCGTTGCATATGGATATACCGAAAAATAAATCTAAAAGTTGCAAGGGTTACATTGTGATAATTATGCTGGTAAATGCTGTGCATAGTTTGGTTTAAAAGAAAAATTGGTTTCTGTCTCTCGAGTTATTCGTGCCAACTTTGCAGGAAGGCTGTCAAAAAATGTATTTCTTAAGAACAGTGGCCTCAATTCACGGAGCATTATCAAACATTTTTCAAACACTTTATCAAACGTTTGATAATTTACCTCATGGGTAAAATCTCATTTTAAATTCACTAAGGTGTTATATATTTATCGAATGTTTTACCGATAAAACGTTCAACAAATATATAACACCTTAGTGAGATTTTACCCATGAGGTAAATTATCAAACGTTTGATAAAGTGTTTGATAAACGTTTGATAATGCTCTGTGAATTGAGGCCAGTGTGCTATTTCTGATTTTCGAATTCCTCCTGCAGCAAGAATCAAGTGAAACGGTAATTATCCTACTGATGTCTAGAGAAAGGTAGTAATTGTATATCTTATGTATTAAATTAAACATTAATTTGATTTGGTGGTGCATTTAAAAATAAAGTATTCATAAAATGGAGATATAAAAATGATGAATTCTGTTCTGTATTATTAGAGTCAGGTCTGTTATTCTTAAAGAAAAAAAAGGGAACTGAAATTGTCAGCATAGTCATATAAAAGGTTTGAAACATCTATGCATGCGGAACATATCTAGCAAGTTGCCAACATACTTTATTCTTATGAAACTGCATAAGGGACAGTTAGTGACAAGACTATATAATCTGTGTTGGGGAAGATGTCGGCACTATATAAATGCTAAATAACAATGATAATAAGTGGATGTGGGACTGTAGTGAAAAAAGAAAGGGGCGGGAGGAGAAACCGGGAGCCCGATCTGGTGCAGTATGTTGAGTTATGATGATAGGTCAAAAGAATTCTATGTTGTCATATTATCACAAAATCAGGTAGCGAACCAAGCAACCACTTTGTGCGTATACGGGGAAATACTGTCCCCAATCGGCCTTGTCCGTATATGGTCGCAGCTCCTTCAAAGAGTCCACTTGCCAAAGTGGTAACCCTAGCTTGGGGTGAAACGTCAAACCAGAATGGAGTAGGAGGCGCCCGTAATGTTTTCGTGTTGTATTTTTGGACCATAGGTAGGTAACAACAATGGTAGCAGATAGAAAATAAAAAATAAGTAAAAAATAATAATAATAAATAATGGATGGTCCTAACTTAAAAAAGTAGTCCCTCCGCTAGATAGTATAGAAAGTAAAACACTTTATTGAGCACTTTTAATTGACAACGCGTTTTGCTGAAACAACCGCTTCCTCAGGTCGAGTACTGTGCCTTATGACAATAGGACGGCTATCCTAGGTGCCTAGGATAGCCGTCCTATTGTCATAATCGCCCATATGCAATTAAAGGGACCCTGAGCAGTAGATAAAAATGAAATTGGTACTTACTTGGGGCTTCCTCCAGCCCACTGTAGGCCGCGAGGTCCTCTGGTGTTCCCCTGGTTCCTCTCCCGGTCCCGCTGGCGATTTCATCGCCAACACCCGGGCCAAATGTCGGCCCACCACTTTCTGAACAGTGATGCTCCACGTCATCACATGGAGCATGTTGCATCTTGTGGAGAAGATTGGGAAATGTCAGGTTTTGTCAGTTTTGATAAGCTGGCTTGTTTTAGTAACATTAAATTACTAAATAAGTCTTGGGGGGCACTGATATATGTTTGTTGCAATTTCCAATGAAAGTGGAGTTTCATTTTAAGATAAGGGTCCCATTACACTAAATCAGTTGCTGTTAGTTATACCTAAATGGACAACGGATGTGCAAGGAAATGTCCATGTTTCTCTAAGGCTCAGTTCGCATTATAAATTAACTACTAGCTTTTTCACAATGCACTGCTGTGGAAAGTTAAAATGCATCAGTTTTTCAGTGTACAGTGAACAAAAGGCCATGCTCTTTTCATTCTGCTCAACGCTTAGGCCACATTGAGTCATATTGCATCTCCTCCTCTTATGGCATCTTGCTGCAATGGCCATTAAAGTCAATGGAACATGTTGCAGTTCCTGGGATGTGATGCGGTGCACGAGAAGTGGTTCGTACTGACACAGAGGCTGCAGTGTGTGTTGTTGTGCACCATGTGTGATATTGGAAGCAAAGGACCCTTAGCCTAAACTGTAGACTAAAAGTGATTGGATATTTCAAAATGAAAGATGCAATAATTTGGAATATACTTTTTTCTTTTTTTTTTAAAGACCACTTTGATATTAGTCCTATTACACCTTTACTTTTTACATACAGTATATGGAAATGATAATGCTTGTTGAAATGCATTACATATTTCTAATTATGACAACTGTTAATATGCCTATTTTCATAATTTTGATTAGGCTGTTCCATGCATGTAGCTATTTGCTAATGCTTAGCCTAAAGATGCATGTATCCTATTAGTCATGCTACTATATAGAAATAAAGTTTATAAAATGATGTCTGTAATTCTCTGCACAAATTATTAACCTTTCCAATTTGTACATAATTACATTTGATGATATGAGTATAATTATAGAAAGTCTATGATTGAATTTCATTGTGATTAACAGTGTTCTAATTCTGGTGAGGTGATGCTAAATAACTACAGTGATTTACAGCATTTACCCTTTATGCTAAATTATTATTTATTTCTTTTTTTAATTTCAAATTAATTAAGACATTGATGGCATTTTGGCTTATGGGAGATTTCATCTGAGAACCCAACACGTGAGTCTGGAGTGATGGAATGACTTGTAACATTTAAAATACAATTACTGAAGAGCCTATCCTTTTGAGTTGTTAGAACTGGAAACAAAAATTGCAACTACTTACTAAATAAAGTACTAATGAAAAATGTCAATATTGCTGCAGAATTAGTTTAGTGGTATTCTTACATTATATGGTTTTCTGTACTTTGCCTGTTACACAGGACCCTTTAGTACAATGGGATCCATGAGGATTGTACTGCAGGGCAGCATGGGCGGGCTAGCTAACTAGCATGACCAAACTTCATGGGTTACAGGAGACCTTTTTTTACAGAGAAGATCAAGTTTGTGCCATTTGTTTTAAGATACTATATACTGATTATTCTATTGCATTGCTATTTCTGTTATTTCAAAAGTCTCCAAATAACAAAGGCAGCAATTATGACCCCCCCCCCCCCCTCCCCCAAAAAAGAGGCCACAACTGCAGCAATCACAAGATCCTAAATTACAAATGCATCAATTATGATACCACAAATGACAGATGCAGCAATCATTATGCCTCAAATGAAAAATGCAGCACTCATGAGGTTCCAAATGACAAAAGCAGCAATCATAAGGCAAATGACAAATGCATCAATTATGAGGCCCACATGACAAATCCAGCGAGAAGTGAATTTTAGTGGGAGGAGTATAAAGGAGAACAATGTGCTCAGGAGTTGAAATCCTTTAAAGATATGGTATTCTGGCAGTAAATGTAGTTAGGGGTTAAAAAGGTTAAATACTTACCTCAGTAAAGGGTAGCCTCGATAGTCTAGAGACTTCCCCAATCGTTTACCCCCCACTGTGAATGAGTTGCTCAATGCTACTGTGCAGGTGAAAAGCCTACTACGACCATGTGGTATAAAGGACAGTGGCAAGGCAGCACTGCTAATTATTTTGAAGGTCACATATTCTGCCAGTAATTGTGGTGCTTCTGCCCTTGCAGGGCTGACGCACCATTTATCTCTTTTTGACGCAAACCTTATGGTGCCTGCACAGTGCAGATATGCTTATATACAAAGACTGTGGAGATAAAGATGGTCCAGACCAGCAGCAGAGGGCTTATGAAAGCCTCTGGAACATCCAGAGGCTTCCCTGGCATGTACTGAGGTAATTATCTAACCTTTTTGTTTGTCTAGAATCAGGTTTGCTTTAAAAAATATACAAATAGTATAAAAAGGCTAGAAAAATCAAATCACAGGTACTGAAGAAATCTGTTAGCTCTAAGCTGTGTGGTGTGGTCAGTGATGCGGCTGTGCTGCAGTCAGAAATCCAGAAGGCACCGAGGTGAAGGCTTCTGTCTGCATGAAATCCTTACCAATCACCATGGACTATATATGTGTTATGCAAGCTGATTGGCAGGTGGGAGAGCTCCAGCAGCAGTGGCTTTTCTAAGGGGACCTCAGCTTCGCTGCTGGGGGGGGGGGGGTGGAGTCTGATACACACACCATACAAAGAATAAACTCTGCTCTGTTTAAGAGGGACACAGGCAGGGAATTTGAATGGGAGAGTGCCGCTGGAGTTGGGGCACTTTAAAGTCCAGTGCAAAGCATGGGGGGTGCATCCGGGGAGGGGTACACAGCAACTGCCAGCTGGGGCAAGGGTCCCCTTCCCCGGCCCCAGTGTGGTACCTGTGTTTATGGGTACATAGGATTATGGAGAAAATAACTTTATAAAAGACATATAAAGAGAGTGAACCTGGAAGTAGTTAAACAGAACTGAATAAACAAAATAACAGCTCTGCAGCTGTATTTTCAATACTAGTTATAAAAGAAAAAAACCTTTCATTTTTCACAGTGTCCGTTCAATTCTGCAATGTATACATTATACAGATCCAAAAAGAAAAACACACCGAGCACCCGCTGTTCCTGTGTACCTGTTGTTGAACCTATAAAGCCTGGCATTTGGCATAAGAATTCCCAGACCTCTTGTATTTGTGATAATGATGTAGTGTTCCAGAGTGATCTTTAGTAGCCTGGCTATCATGGTTGACACTCAATTAAATTAATAGCCCACACTGGGGAATGCGAAGGTCTATTTATAGCAATGAGGAACCTAAGTAGCCCTGATAAATGGAACATATGTGACAGATAACGCTCTCAATGTGGAACAATATCTGTCTTAGGACTTAAGAAAAAAATACTGCTGCCTTGTGAACTGAAATAGGATGGGAACTTACACTGCAGTTCCATTTAATGTTTCAGTAGAGTGTATATTTAAACAGTCATATTTTAAAATGTATCAAAAAGGAGAAAGCAGGTGCATTTATGTGTCATTTAATAAAAAATCGTGAAGCTGGAAACAACCTATTTTTTTCAATTATAATGCGTGCACCTGATTTTCTATGGCATGGTATCTTTTATGAGTAATATTAAATGCTAGCATAGGGCTGACAGATGGATTAGCACTAATTGAATTTTAAATGCTAATTCTGCTGCAGGTTTCATTGGGTTCTTGAAACCTGCCACTCTCGTCATTAAACAACAACACTGTGCTATTTTATCTCATGGCTCACAAAGCGGTTTATCTTAAAGCACCATTGAAACTAATCCAAATTGTCTTATGTAAAAGAACTTTTAATGATAACATACCCCCTACTGGCAAATATAAGAATATTAGAGGTCACAAGGGAGTTTCAGGATCACACGGTAGCACTAGGGTGCAGCTTTCTTCTGAAATACTTGTATATAATGAGGATTACTAGCTTTGTCATTTACATATATTTGCATTTTCAAGAGCAATGACTTGTACATACTTTCAAATTCAAGTGTTGCTAGCATGCAGAGGAGATAGGCAGAAGTGATGTGCTATGTTTAGTCAATGCTTTACGTGATATGACCATTCATTATATTGGTATTTCACTGACTATTCGTTTTAAAGGACCACTGTTGCGAAAATCTTAAAATTTAAAATATATATACAAATATACATGTAAGAAGTGCATTTCTCCCAGAGTAAAAAGAGCTATGTATTACTTTTCTCTTCTGTAGCTGTCACTTACAGTAAGTAGTAGAAATCTGACAGAACTGATAGATTTTGGACTTGCCCATCTCCTCATGGGAAATCCTGAGGGATTTCTTTATTTTCAGAAGCACTTACTGAATGTCAGTTGCTCCGTCCAACTGAATAAAAAAGTGCAGTAAGTACGGAGGCTGGCCAGCATCTTTGTATAAATCTTTTTCAGGGAGTGTCTTTATAAAGAATAGATGCCATGCTGAGAATCTCCTATGGAGAGATGGACTAGCCCAAAACCTGTCGGCTCTGTCAGATTTCTACTACTTACTGTAAGGGACAGCAACATAGGAGAAAATAAATTTGTGGCTCATTTTACTCTGGAAGAAACATGCTTCTTATTTGTATGTGTTTATATACAAGAAATATACTAGAAGAAACACAACACTGGCCTTGGTATTTAAAATAGAATTTACTATTCTTTAATATTAAAATGATTTTACCTGCAAAGAGGCCAGAAAAGAAGGGTGTTGCTTGAAATCATGGGTCTTGGTTGCCCCCTCAAAATAAAATTACAAAGGCTCCTTTGTGACCGCCTTTTTGGTAGCTGGAGGTGCCCCCAGTATTAAGTAGACCTCCAGTGACAGAGGTTCCCCCCAATGTTAGGTAGCATCCCTCAGTATAGATGACCCAAAACAGCCCCCGTTATAGACAGCCAGAGGCCCCCTCCAGTATAAGTATATCCCAGTATAGAGAGTCCGAGGTAGCCTTCTCAGTATTGGTAGCCAGAGGCATCCCAGTGTAGGTAAACATAAGTAGCCTCCTCTATATAGGTAGTCCCCAAATATAAGTATCCAGAGGGCCGCCCCCAGTATGGGTGTCCAGAATAGTGCCCCCCCCCCAGTATAAGCGGGCCCCCAAGGAGTCAGGCATCACGTTCCCCATCAGTATTTGTTTACAATAATCAAATGCTGCCGCTACTACCTGAGACACTCTAGAACAGTGACGGCTAACCTTGGCACTCCAGCTGTGGGGGAACTACAAGTCCCATGAGGCATTGCAATACTCTAACAGCTCTAAGCATAACTCGGGGAGGCAGAGGCATGATGGGTTTTGTAGTTTGGTCACAGCTGAAGTGCCAAGGTTAGCCTCCTTACGGGTAAGGAAAGTAATATTTTTTCAACATGTTATTAGTATTATAAAAAGGCATAACCCCATGCCTATTAACCATTTCTTCCCATATTTAGGCTGGAATTATCAGAACAGCTAAGCGCTGGGCAAACTACAGCCTGCATGCGCTGTACATCTGTGTACCAGATGTAGCTGTGTATTCCCCTCATTTCTGCCTCCCTATTATTATTTCGGGATGAAATTGGTCCCTTATGCTGGAAGATGAAGGGTTGACTTGCTTAATTGGGTGCACGGCGGTAATGGCAAGTTTAATGCCCCCACCCCCCACCCCTCCCCGGTGCCCAGTGCAAGTTATACATTACCTGTCCTCAGCCTTCACTTGTCCCCCGCTGGCTCCAGACTCACTCTGTTCTCCATACACGCATGCCACATGGTTGCCTAGTAACATGGCCACGTGTGTGACATCTCAAGTCCTTATTAGGCAACCACGTGAGGCGCACGTGTATGGAGGGGGACAAGTGGAGGCCTTGGACAGATAATGTATAACTTGCACTGGGCACCGGGGAGGGGGGGGGGGAACATTAAACACCGTTACCGCCACACACCTGATCGAGCAAGTCGGCCCTACATCTTGCATGTGGGATCGACTTATGTAATCAATTTCTCTCTCTAATCAGATTTGATTAGAGAAAGATTTGTCTCTTGGTTGAATCTGCCCATCATCACTAGATGTATGGCAAGTCTTACACTGCCAGGCAGGCCAACATTTTCCAGGCCATTCAGTGTTAATTGTATCCTGTGTTTTGCTAATTGCATGAGATAAATAATTGCCAACATTTAACACTGGCTATTTGAATCAAGCCCTTCTGAATATTTTCTTTCTCTCTGAAAGCAAGAATAAACTATCTAGGACTGTAAGCTCTCCGTATTTGCCAGTTTTTTTAATAGAAAATTTTCTCTGCATGATTCATTTTATTATTTAATGTATATGCAGCTACAGAAAAAAATCAGGGTAATCTCTCATTAAACTAATTTCAGCTTGGATATCCTATATTTCTTTGTGTAACAATTACGGTATACATCTCAAACTTTTTTTTAAATAATTGTATTCATTTAAGTACATATTTCTATTTCTACAGGAAAAAAAAGAATCCCAATAAAACACAAGTCTGAACAAACAGTAAAAACAAATATTAGTGAATTTCCTTTAGAAGAAATGAATGGTGATCTACAACTTTTTTTCTGTTTACATATCATTGATTCAGAATGGACTGATGAATCTTTTCTATAAGCAAACACATGTTAAGAAGCTGCTTCTGATCGACTGGGCATTGTGTCAAATAACAGACTATAGCTATACTGGGCATTGTGTCAAATAACAGACTATAGATATACTGGGCATTGCGTCAAATAACAGACAATAGCTATACTGGGCATCGTGTAAAATAACAGACTATAACTATACTAGGCTAAAAGTCCAGTAAATTACCAGGTTATTTGTATAAAAATCTGACATCACCTGGCATACCATGCAAGTAACAAACAAAAAAAACAACAAAAATCAGCAGCAGAAATCAGAGGTTTTTTTCTTTTTAGTATACCTTACTTCAAGGATGTAGAGATGGCCCGAACCTCCGATTTTCGGTTTGCAAACCGGGTTCGCAAACTTCCCGCGAAAGTTCGGTTTAACCGCAATGGACTTCAATGGGGAGGCGAACTTTGAAAAAAATAGAAAAAATTATGCTGGCCACAAAAGTGATGGAAAAGATGTTTCAAGGGGTCTAACACCTGGAGGGGGGCATGGCGGAGTGGGATACATGCCAAAAGTCCCCGGGAAAAATCAGGATTGGACGCAAAGCAGTGTTTTAAGGGCAGAAATCACATTGAATGCTAAATTGCAGGCCTAAAGTGCTTTAAAACATCTTACATGTGTATACATCAATCAGGGAGTGTAATTAGAGTACTGCTTCACACTGACACACCAAACTCACTGTGTAACGCACCGCAAACAGCTGTTTGTGTAGTGACGGCTGTGCTGGACTGGTGCGCGATAGCGGTTTTCATGCCCATATGGTAGTTTGGCATAGGTAGGTTTCCCAGTAGTTAGCTAGGCATAGGTAGGTGTCCCAGTAGTTAGCTAGGCATAGGTAGGTGTTCCTGTATAGGTAGGTAGGTGCCCCAGTAGTTAGCTAGGCATAGGTAGGTGTTCTCGCATAGGTAGGTGGGTGCCCCAGTAGTTAGCTAAGCATAGGTAGGTGTTCCCGTATGGGTAGGTAGGTACCCCAGTAGTTAGCTAGGCATAGGTAGGTGTTCCCGTATAGGTAGGTGGGTGCCCCAGTAGTTAGCTAGGCATAGGTAGGTGTTCCCGTATAGGGAGGTAGGTGCTCCAGTAGTTAGCTAGGCATAGGTAGGTGTTCCCGTTTAGGTAGGTAGGTGCCCCAGTAATTAGCTAGGCATAGGTAGGTGTTCCCGTATAGGTAGGTGGTCGCCCTAGTAGTTAGCTAGGCATAGGTAGGTGTTCCCATATGGGTAGGTAGGTACCCCAGTAGTTAGCTAGGCATAGGTAGGTGTTCCCGTATAGGTAGGTGGGTGCCCCAGTAGTTAGCTAGGCATAGGTGGGTGTTCCCGTATAGGTAGGTAGGTGCTCCAGTAGTTAGCTAGGCATAGGTAGGTGTTCCCGCATAGGTAGGCTGGTGCCCCAGTAGTTAGCTAGGCATAGGTAGGTGTCCCAGTATAGATAGTTAGACAGGGCCTGGCACAGTATAGCGATTACCAAGGTCCAGCTGCAACAGATAGGGCTGTATAATGCAGTGTCAGTGGGCAACACAAAAAATAGATCACAAGAACATGATTAGCTCTCAAAAGAGCTGTTGTGGGGTGCTATTTTAGCAATAAGAATCAGCAAGGAGCAAGCTAACAAGCCTACAAGAGCCTAACTAATCTTTCTCTAACGATCTGCTCTGCTGTCTGCACAGGCAGGCAGCTTTTTGACCATTTTTTAGGTCTGGATGCCACAGGTCCCTGGAAAGGAGACCTGTCTTCACTCTGCAAGTTTCAGAGTTGCTGTTCTGGTGAGGGATTTGCATCCACTTGTCATGCAGATTGTTTGTCTGCTTCCTTTGAAGGCTTGCAGTATAAATACCATGTCCTCCCAGAATTCCTTGCTGGTCATAAAGGTTTGCTCCTGCTAGACTTACCTTGAGTTTCAGCCCTCTGCTAATTGTTTGCTAATATTATCTTATTATCCTTGGGAGTGCACTAGCATTCCTTCTAGCATAGTCAGGTTGTTTATTATCTGTATTGCCTAGTTCTGTCTTTCTGTTGCGATTGTTCCATCTGCTGTCTGTCTGGATCGCATCCGCCCTAGCGGTAGAGGCGGTGGTTCCTTCTGTACTCTGTCTAGGAGTGTAGCCAGGGCTGCGGTTGCTACTGGTTACTATTTCTGTCTGTCTTGTCTGGAACAAACACTTGCTGTTGTCTCGGTGAGGTAACCGATTAGCAAGCGTTCGCGTTCTCTATTTGTTTTTGTGTTTCATTGGTTAGTCAGGGTTGGTACGCTTTGTCGCTGTTGCGCTTAACGTGCGGTGACCATGCCTTGCACGCGTTGTTGCTATTGCGCTTAACGTGTGGTGACCGCGTGTAGTTAGTCCTGTCTGCTCCTCCGTGTTGGATTATAGTTTGTTATTGCTTCTGTCTTTATTCTTCCTATGCTCTGTCTTTACTCAGTCTTGTGTCTCTATTAGCAATCGCCATTCTTGCCATTGCTTTCCCACTTGGTCTTCGCTGATTGTGTGTTCACCGTCGCCGGGTGGCGACTAGATTGGTGGACATACATACATTCTGTCTCTGTGCTCACTCTCTCTCTTGAGGGGCTATCTTGCCCTGTATTGCTTCACCTCGTACAATTTCTATCTGTCATCTGTGGCAGTGCAGAGGGTTTATTCCTCTGCACTCCACAGCTCCATCTGCCGGTGGGAATTCCTCTGTACAGGTGCATTGCACCAAAGCTGGGTTCCTTTATTCAAACGCTTGTGGAGGGTTTCCGCAGTGTCAGCGCACAGGATGTGCGCTGACCACGGAAATAATTCCGCATTGTTTACACTTTCCCTATGAGAGAGTCTGCAGCAGCTTTCCCTTCTCTCACTATTGCAGGCACATGAGTGAGTAAAATGGCTTGCCATGCCTGCCTTTTATAAAGGGGGGGGGGTTCCAGGAGGGAGTGTAGCCTAATTGGCTACAATGTGCCTGCTGACTGTGATGTAGAGTGTCAAAGTTGACCCTAATGGTGCATTATGGGGTCGAACCAAGCTTCCACAAAAGTTTGCGGTTCTCCGCGAACGCGAACCACCGGAAGTTCGCTGGGAAACCGTTCGGGCCATCTCCACAAGGATGTTGTAGCTGTGCCACTTTTTCCTCCTCCTTCTCACCCTAATTGTTGCAATGTTGACACCCCATAATCTACCTGTTCCTCTTCCTATTAACAGACAAAAGTCTCAGTAAGAGATAAAAGTTGGCACTTCTTTACATGATATGTCTTGATCATGATCTGTCCAGTTACCCTCTTGCCACAATGGCCTCTTTGGGCTATCTAAAAAAAGCATTGTTTTTCTTAAAGTAAACCAGTATAAAGAATCATTATTACCCGGGGCTCCCTCCAGCCCCATAAGCAGGTCTGAGTCCCTTGCCGCCTTCCCGCGGTCTGCCGTTCAGCTGTGATCAGCCCCAGTAACAGGCTCAGTCAAATCAGTCGTGGCCTTCTGTGCATGCGGCCTTCTGTGTCTGAGTCATGCAAGGGACTCAGACATGCTTATGGGCCTGGAGGAAGCCCTAGGTAAGTATTGCTTCTTCATATTAGCTCTGATACACTTTAAATATTGAAAGTGTTAAATTATAGATTATTATTATTATTATTATTATTATATCAATGGTAAAGCTACTTGGTGGTGTGGGATGTGGTTATAAATCTACAGAAGGTATTTTTTAAAGAAAAATGTTAGGTTTAGGCAAATGAAGGATTGACACAGACTGATAAAAAGAATGTTCAGGACTCCAAACAGTTACACAACTCTGAACTGCAAAGCCATAAAATGGTGTTGACACCCAAAATAATCAGTGATGAATATAAGCCTACCCTTACTTATCCTTGGGCAATGTGGGTGGATTTAATATATTGATGTTATGCATCCATTTATCATTTATTTATTTATTTATTTTTATTCTAGCAATGGCCAGCATACACTTTTGAATACTTCAGTGTTGACAAAAAAGTAATAGATCTGATTATTCTGGATGGTATTCTGTTAAGGCAGTGCTGTACTTGAAGTTTTGTTTGTTTTTTTTTACTTCCTCACACCATATGTTTGCCATCAAGTGACACAAAAAATACATTTTGTTTTACTTTTCTTGCCACATCAGCATTCTCTCAAGAACTTTATGGCTTTCGAGAGGCTGCCCAAGATTATATTTTCCACTTTGCTGTCAATGAAGAAGCAAAGGAATGTAATCTACCTTTTTGTTAATAACGTCAAACAGGGTTTTTGCTATTAACGTGCCAGGTATATAAAGATCAGGTAAATTATTAAAAACAAGGACATCTGTTTCAGCATCAAACTGATATGTCTTGCAAATGCATGCCAATAATAAGGATCATTGAGATATAAAGAAGGTGACTATAATGCTGCATATGTGGGTATTTACAGAAATGCAGGTCACATTTTATGTTACTTGTTCTATGTATAGGCTATAGGGAGTGTGTCTTTGTATTTTAGCACTTCCTGGTACTAGAGGAGTCTAGCTGCATCCCCCCATACTCCCACTTGACTATAAGTAAATCTCTCCATTAGATCAGAGGCTGAATTATAGTGCTATGGGTTGCTATGAGTCAGGCTCATGCCCTATGAAGGTCAAACTTAACTGACCTCTTCAGCTCAAGCCAGTTTTTTACAGTTAGAGTACTTCATGGGGCATGGCCATGGATAACCATGCTCTACACATAATGTAAAGAACTATCTCCATCGATGTGGAGGATGGTATAAGGCCAGATAGGCTTCTGGTGATCTGCAGTTATTTCTACAGTTGTATTCCTATATTAAGAAGTAATGAAAGAGGAGCAACTTACTTCTGTTCCCCTTACACCTGTTTTTTATGTGCACATTTGTTTCTTTTTTTAGGGAAATGTGTTGGTCGTGGTGGTGGTGTGTGTGTGTGTGTGTGGGGGGGGGGGGGGGGGGGGGGTGTTAGCCTATACTCTGCTAACATGGTTCATAACACTGAAAGGTTCATTGCAATAGATGGGTGGAAAACCTTTCCTTCTTGCAAAGCAATCTTATCAAATGCGATGGACAAGGTACTTTATATTAGTGAAACCCTCTGATTTGGCAGTGTTGATGTCTTGCAGGTTTCCAGCAAGCATCCTAATGTCTTCAGAAGAAAAGCCACTAGATCATCATATAGGTTCAACACCCTGCACTAACTTCTGGGAGGGAAAAAAGACATATGTATTGCTCCAAGGTGGAGGGCATGGCCATGTGGTGAGGGTAGGGAAGTGGGTATAGAAGGGAGGAGGGAAATATGTATTTTGTAATCATGCATTAACATTTATTGTGATTACTGAATGCTTTTTTTTGAAAGATAATACACTCATTTTACTTTTCCATACTTCACCTCCCTTTACAGACTTCCCATTAAAGGAACATTATTTTTTTCAATTGAGATAGGAATTGTTTGGGAAGTGCTCCTAAGTACTGGTGTATACATTTCACTGGCAACCTCTTTCATTACTGTTATCAAAATACTTTTAAACTTAACTGACGCCAAAACTGACGGCAGAATGAGCCATGATGGGAGGGGAAATTCCCCTCACACTTGATCAGTTAACCCTGTGTGTAACTCTGTGTGTGAAAGAGAGAGAGAGCTCCCAACAGCTGCAGCTTCTGTGTGCTGTGTTTCTGACTGAAGTGTCTGAAGAGAGCAGAGGAAACTTGTTATGAACATTTGTAATTGTCACTGCTTTTCATATTGTTTTTGCTTTCTGAGAAAAATACTCTGTATACTGATATGCAAAAAAATAACACTGGCTGTGCATTGAAGCAGACCCCCCTTCTGCAATTGACTTGTCCCAATATAGCTAATACACTCAATAAATTAAAACTTTTGCCTCTGATATTTAACATGAAAAGTAGGAAAATGTTTACACAGCTACTTAGACATTATTTGTACATTGTCATTTTAGAACACTTGGGCATTGATAGTATTCCTTTAAGTATATTAAGGACCATGTTAGAATAGTGCACACCAAGCTTTGATGTAAAAGAGAATTAAGACATTAAAGTGAGTGACAGCTTATTGTGACAATGTTAACCACTTCGCCATATCTGGACGCATATATCCGTCCAGATAGGCAGTGGTGCTGCAGCCGTGTGGTGCGCGCGATCGGGCGCGCGCCCGCGCGCGCTCCCGCTGCCTCCCGCTGCCCCCCCCGATCAGTGAATGGGAATATAATTCCCATTCACCGATCTAAGTCCCCGGCAGAAATACCGACGCTTTCTCATCAGAGAGCGTGGTATTTCTGCCCCCAGGAAACTTCTTCTCTTCTTTTTAGTTTCTAGATGCGACATCGTTCGCATCTAGGAATTTTTTGAATGTGGACATCTTGTGGCCAAATAGTAAACTACACCCACATACCTGTATTGAATAAAAAATTACATTACATTACATCTAAAATTGGCTATTTACCTCCCAAACTAAAATTACCCAAATACATTTTTGTATTAAAAAAAAAAATAAAAAAATTACAATTAAAAAAAAAAAACTACATAAATAGTTACCTAAGGGTCTGAACTTTTTAAATATACATGTCAAGAGAGTATCTTATTATTTTTTTTAAAATTATAAGCTTGTAAATAGTGATGGACGCAAATTGAAAAAATGCACCTTTATTTCTAAATAAAATATCGGCGCCATAAATTGTGATAGGGATGTAATTTAAATGGTGTAATAAGCGGGACAAATGGGCACATAAAATGCATGGGTTTTAATTACTGTAGCATGTATTAATTTTAAACTATAATGGCCAAAAACTGAGAAATAATGATTTTTTTCCATTTCTATCTTAATCTTCCTGTTAAAATGCATTTACAGTAAAGTGGCTCTTAGCAAAATGTACTACCCAAAGAAAGCCTAATTAGTGGCAGAAAAAACGAGATATAGATCAATTAATTTTGATAAGTAGCGATAAAGTTATTAGCGAATGAATGGGAGGTGAACATTGCTCGGATGCATAAGATTTTCGAAGCTGTAGGCTGAAGTGGTTAAAGGAGTTACCAGGCAAAAATTATTAAAACAAGCGCTACTTACCTGGGGCTTCCTCCAGCCCCAAGCTCCCAGAGGTCAGCCTGACGTCTTCGCCGGGGACCGGGACGGAGCTGCCGCGAACGGCTGTGTGCAGAGCTGCGGCGAGGGACATGCTGGGAACTTGGGGCTGGAGGAAGCCCCGGGTAAGTAGCGCTTGTTTTATTAATTTTTGCCTGATAACTCCTTTAAGGAGAGTTATAAAAAACATATTTGTCTTTGATAAATTAAAAACATAGCAAAACCAAGCAAGATAAGTTTATGTCCCCGTATATCAGCTAAAGTAACCTACAGAGACGTATTGGAGGAATGAAGCAATGCAGCAGGGATGGGCCTTGAAAAAAGTATAAGATATACACATTATTTAAAATGCATATTCCAGAAGTACCAATGCCGTTAATTAAACTTACATTTACAATCTCCTTGCAATTTATGACAGCAGTAAATGAATGCAGTCTCACTGGTAATGGGATGCTGTAAAGCATGAGGCACTAATAACAGTGGTCTTATAGGCCAAGGGATAAGAGTGTAGATAAATCTGAACTATATGGAATAAACGACAAGTGACAACGCATGTACAGTAAATCTTTAAGAAAGCAGTAATAAAGAATTATTTTAATATTCACTTGTTAGTTTAGAATAAAACTTTATTTCCTTTCTTTTACATATTAAAAACACTAAAATAAATAAGCACAGATATAATGTGTTAATTTAGTCAAAAAGGTATTCTTGGTAATGGTCCTAATACACAAACCACTAGAAAAATTCACATGTGCAATCGGCACTTGAATATTTTAGCAGCATTTATATAAGTAACATTATGGGCACTGCACAAATAGCCCAACTTGTGTAGTGTACACAGCAGTGCAGCACATGCAGTGCTTGCTTGTATCACGTACTACTTGCATAATGCACATTACATTAGCAATGTGTGTTTGGTGCACATAATGGCCCATATGCAATGAACTTTTTCACCTGAGTTTTCTCCTAGGAGATAATAATTAATCTTCTGTTTAAAATTACTTTTCAGCACTTTGCAAATAAATGGGAGATAACTCAGGATAAAAAGTGAATTTCATATAGACCAATGTGAGTTGCACCTGCTTGCACAGCACCCATTATGTTGCTTGCATAAATGCTAGCCACATAAATTATACCGGTAGTTAATGCATTAGGGCCAATAAGAACTGTGTCTTATCTGTTATTGATCTGATTAGTCAGTAAACGACATGTTTTGTACACCTGCTAACCTTCCCTGAACACGAGGAAATGTATGTATCACAGTTTTACTGTTTACTCCAAAATAGAGGTCATGTGACTTGCATCCAAGTTTATAGGGTACTTGAATACATATACTGTACTTTAAGGCAGGCACGTGCAGGGAGTGGGTGGGGGGGCTGTGGGTGCCCAAGCACCCCCCTTTTAAATATTTATAAAAAGGACCCTTTGGCTGCAAAAATTAAGCTCCGCCTCTGGCCGTGATAAGCTCCGCTCACTACCCGCAGGAAGCTCCGCTCACTACCCGCAGGAAGCCCCACCCACCCCCCACAGGAAGGCCCTCCCCATCTGGGACACTTTGGAGTAAAGATGTGCCATACAGGAATCCTAGTGTAACCATCCCTACAGCTGTGTGGGAGCAGGTAAGATGGTGTCTCCCTGACAGCAGTGATCTCTCCCTCCCCCAGCATCCACAGTGACCTCTCCCTCAACCTTGCACCCACAGTGACCACATCCTTACAAGTGTGCCTCAGGCAGCAAAAAGTCTAACTAGCCCTGCCCCCAGAGGCACCCTTCCTTTCCCCGGCAGCACCAATAGTGGCCTTCCCCAGAACCTAAACTGACCTCTCCCTCCAGAGCATACCCAATGACTTTCCTATTCTGCAGTACCCACACTGACCTTTACTTCTCCCAACATCCACCCACACCCCTTCCCATCAT
Organism: Hyperolius riggenbachi; assembly: GCF_040937935.1. Lineage (NCBI taxonomy): Eukaryota > Metazoa > Chordata > Amphibia > Anura > Hyperoliidae > Hyperolius > Hyperolius riggenbachi. The sequence goes on from NC_090646.1 coordinate 403,279,811, forward strand.
ATCTGGCACCCAGTACTCACACTTACATGACACTAAGTACCTGCACGCAGGCTTGACATTGCACCCAGTACTCACACCTGCACACAGCCTCCACATGGCCCCCACTATCTGCACCAAGTATCCACTTAACCAGTACACGCAAAAAAGTACCTGCATTTAAAACCCATGTGACATCCAATTCCCACCCATAGCCAGCACCCGGTACAGGCATGGCACCAAGTATTCACACACATGTCACACCCAGTACCTGCACCCAGCACACACGTGACATCCAGTACATGCACCCAGATCTCACATGCCACTAAGTACTTGCAATCAACACCCGCATGACACTTGATACCAACCCATAGCCAGAACCCACATGACACCCTGTACCCACACCAAAAACCCACATGGCACCAACATGACAACCAATACCCCCTAGCCCAGAAACGAGGAGGGAAACCGTGCAGCCACCAGTTAAAAGTCCAACTGCCTCCAAACCATTAAATGCAGCCAGCAATTCTGTGACTAAATGTATGTGTCAAGCAGAGTGTCTCAGAGGAATGGTTTGGGAAAGATGGAGAGTCGAGTGGGGGGAGGGAGGGGGTGAAGGAGTGAAGGTCATATGTCACTGCAGGGCAAGAGAGTTGAGGGGAAGGTCCCCCATCATTTGAAGGTATTATTGTGGATCTCTTTGGGGTTGGGTGAGGCCCCTTTTTAAAATTTGAGCACCCGCCCCCCATTTAAGGACCCTCTGCATGGCCCTGCTTTAAGGAAATATAAGAGTTTGCACTGCCTATATACTTTAAGTGAATTATAACAGGAGAGAGCGGAAGAGAGAGAGAGAGCAAGAGAGCGAGAGAGCGAGAGAGAGAGAGCGAGAGAGAGAGAGAAAGAAAGAAAGAAAGAAAGAAAGAAAGAAAGAAAGAAAGAAAGAAAGAAAGAAAGAAAGAAAGAAAGAAAGAAAGAAAGAAAGAAAGAAAGAAAGAAAAGAAAAAGAGTTTATGTAGATTGACATGCTTTGCTATGTACCTGCCAAGAAAATGAGAAATGCTCTAAAACATGTAATGTTTTTAGTAATGACTGTCATAATAGTCTTTGTGCTCCATGTGGAATTCAGTGGCCTTGCAACCTGCTAAAAGGTGATACCATTTTACTTTCCAGTTACATCTCCCCAAGTGACATCACTGGAGTTGACAGATATTCAGTGAACTTCAGTGAATCATGGCAGAACAGGCAGAAGCTGTAAAAAAGATTAGGAAATTTACTTAACACGCAACAACACTGGATTGCTATTACTTGCTAGTACTTATGCTTCCAGTGTTCACTTAGTGTTCATAAAGAAGAACACTGTAATGTTTTCATTGGATAAGAATAACTTTAGTAACATTTTAATTGTTGTTCTTCAAAAGTTATTAGCTGCCTATTTTTTAGGGTACAGCAACTAGTCTTTCTTCTATCTGGCTACTTCTCCAGGACATTGTCAGATCTATTTAAATGCTTGACTTAGTGCTTGATTTGTAAGCCAATAATAGTAAGTCATCTGAGCCATTATTGCAGTTCTACAGTATGTCCATCTAGACAACAATCTGGGACCGACTTACAAAAATTCTTCAGGCTGGGATTTAGGGGGCAGAACAAGTAATCTACAAAACCCACTATAGCAATCATTCATAAAAGTGTGGTCGGTAACAAAAATCCGTGCGGAAAAATACCGCTTTCGGTATTTTAGACTTCTGGGTGGTCATTCATAAAAATGTTGCCAGTTGCGATACAAGTGCGGTGATTTCCCGAAAAAGGCTGGCGGTAGGCTGGCGGTAGGCTTGTTGAAACAGAGAAGCTGCCTGAGTCCCTCCGTGCGCTGCTCTCTCTGCTGCTGCTTGGCAGGTCTGTCTCCATTCACTTAAATGTATACCGCATGCTTATCGCTACTTCCAAGGGAGCGGTATTCCCCGTCCGCATACCGCTTACGTTAATCTTTATGAATTGACATTTTGTGACATTATTTAAGATAATCACCACACAAGGAGGTAATTTATAACTCTGCTCGGGAATGTCAGCTTTTCATGCGGAAACAGCCTTTATGGATACACATTTTGCTAAGTGGTCGGTAAAGTAAGCTGTTTTCAGCATTTCCGCATGCGGAAATGCTTTATGAATGATAGCCTATGCATTTATTAAACATGTCCTTCTATTAGGTGACAAACATTTGCTACTCTCATTACATCAGGTCATAGTGGAGTTGTCAAAGGCTTAGAGAATTATACCTTGTGTGATGCAGCACATTTTTCTTAAAGTGGGTCTGAAGCATTTCAAAAGACAAAAAAAAGATACTCACCTAAGGGGAGAGAAGGCTCTGGGTCCTTTAGAGTTTTCCTGTTCCTCTCCTGGTTCACTCATTCCACCGCAGGATCCTCCATTCAAATCTCCATGGGAGGCTTCTGAGGTCTTAGGGGGTCCGAGTGCTCCCAAATACGGGTGGCTCTGTACTGCACATGCACTAGTGCGCAAGAGTGCGTGCTTGTGCATGGGCAGTATGGAGCGGCCTGGCTACCGAAGACTTCCGAAGCAGCAGAGAGCATTCTCCGACCCATCAGTCAGAGCCAGAGGTGAAACCTCGGGACCGTAGGTGGAATGGGAAGGTCCCAGAGCCAGATTAATGCCGAATGGGGCCCTAAGCAAACTAGCAGATTTGGGCCCCCCTTCCTTAACCTCTTTCCGCCCGCGTCACGCCGATGGGCATGGCCGCGGCGGCAGCCCCCAGGACCGCCCAACGCCGATTGGCGTAAAGTCCTGGGGCCAGCTAATGCAGGAGATCGCACGCACACTGCGCGCGCATCTCCTGTTTGGGGGGCGGAGCTCCGCCCCGCCTTCAGTCTCTGAGCGGCTATTGCCGCTCGGGAGACTGTTAGACGGTGTGATTGCCGTCTATTTACACTGTGCAGCGCTGCGATCAGCAGCAGCGCTGCACTGGGGACAGCCATGTGACATGGCTGTCCCCCTGGGGGACAAGATCGGCTCTCATAGGCACAGCCGATCGCCGTCATTGGCTGGCTGTGGGGAGGGAGGGAGGGAAGGGGTTTAAAGAGACAGTTTTTTTTTTTAAAAGCACATGCAATAATATTTACTGCAATAAAAATAAACATGGGGGGAGCGATCAGACCCCACCAACAGAGAGCTCTGTTGGTGGGGAGAAAAGGGGGGGGGAATCACTTGTGTGCTGTTTTGTGCAGCCCTGCAGCTTGGCCTTAAAGCTGCAGTGGCCAATTTAACAAAAAACGGCCTGGTCACTAGGGGGGTTTAGCCCTGCAGTCCTCAAGAGGTTAACACCCTCTGCCTATATATATATATATATATATATATATATATATATATATATATATATATATATATATATTTGCTCCCTCTAAACCCTAGCACCCTCTATGGCATGCAGTGTTGAGAGTGTTGAGACAGAAAGAGAGAGACAGCAGAAAGGCGGAGAGAGAGAGAGAGAGCAGATGTCCACAGCTTGTGAGCTACTTTAAAAATTGAGCAAGTCAAAATGATCTACTTATGTACAATTTTAGGAGCACATTTGTATATACAGAATGGATACTGTAGTGGATTTGGGATCTACCATGAAGTCCTTTGCAATCTACCGGTAGATCATGATGTACCCCATGGGCACCCCTGGTATAGAGCCTGCCCTTTGCTCAGTCTGGCCCGTCATTTCAGTGCTGTCCCCCAGTACATCTATTTGAGGCACTCAGCAGAATAGCTCTTTGGAATTACTCCTGTCCCTGATTGGTTCTGAGGACAAGAGCATATGTAGTAGGGATGTACTCGTCCTCGGAACTAGTTCTGAAGAGCTATTTGGTGGAATAGCTCAATACAGTGGTGCTGTATGGGAATATGGGAGTATGTGAATGCTGTATATACTATCCAGAACCATTACAGTCCCGTCTGTTCTGCCACTGACATCCCCAGAAAAGTCCCCAACTGAGCCATACACGCACCTTCTGTCCTTGGTTGCACTGCCGTGGCCATGAGCATTCTGTGCCTGCGCAGTTACAAGTGCCTGTGCAGTTACATAATGCTCACGGAAAGGGGAGCATGACCAATGAGGTTAGTGGCCAGAGCTACGCATGCGCAGTAGTCGACTACTGGTGGTGACAGGAGAATGAACGGGACTGCATAGACATCAATGGAGTCCACAGACTACAGGGGGCTGGAGGAAGCCCAAAATAAGTATAAATTATTTTGTTTGCCACGCTTTTACTTTGAATGTTGAGGCTCAAAAAACACACACTCACGCACACCCACAGGTCCTGAAAGAGACACAAATAAGACAGAAACATTAAAAAGGCAGGGGACTTAGTTCCAAAAGAGGGACTGTCCCTCCACAAAAGGGACAGCTGGGACCTGTGTTCCCTTTTTAGAGATCCTATAGCAACTTCTGCAATAACACATTTGACAATCCTCATGGGGCCCTAAGCAGATGCTTGATGTGCCTGGTTGATAATTCAGCCCTGCAAGGTCCTATAGGACCCAGAGCCTTCCCTATCATTTGGTGAGTATCTATTTTTGTTTTTGAAACATTTCAGACTCCCTTTAAAAAAAATAAGAATAATGAATAAAGAATGTTATTATAAATCTTGCATCTGCATCACCATGGTCCAGAATCATACAAGGGGTGGTTGAAAATTTAATGCTTAAGGCACCTTTTATATAGGAGGTTGAATTGCATACTTGTTGTCAGGCAATTCACTTTCTCAGCTTCCAGCCATGAGCACCATTTGGCACTATTACATACAAATGAATTTGTAAACCCAAACATGTTATGGTTTAATATGCAGTGATGTTACATGGAAGTAAAAAATCATAGCATGTCATGTTTGAGCACAACTGCGGCTCAATCGCCCATGTCGAGCTCTACCAAGCACCCAACTGGCGCTTGGGAGCAGCTTGTTTCTGGTGTACTTCAGACACTATTGCAGCAAAATAGTGACAGCCCTGTAATGGCAGGGCTGTCACGACACTGGTATTGCCATTATAATGCCTGGTATTTACCTTGGGTTCTCTTTAATAAACCCAGGTCTAGTCTACACAATTACATATATCCTCCAATCATTTCTATGCTGGGAGATCAGGCCTATTGAGTCCTGAAGCCAGACAACATGATAGCTGGGGATTGTGTACTATGAATTAGAGCCGACAGTGTTGTAAACAGGTATCTGTTAAAAAATAAAACATGTTTTTTTTATTGCAATAACAATATTAATAATACTAATAATAAATATCTAATGCTACAAAATGATCACAATATTCTGGTAACAAAATAACAGTGAACCACTGCAGCCTTTACAAATAATTAGACAGATATTTATGAAAACACAAAATATCAATTATTATTGCAGTTTCATGCTTTTATACTTGTATTTACGTTGCTCATGGTTAAGTGAATTATAACAGGAGAGAGCGGAAGAGAGAGAGAGAGCAAGAGAGCGAGAGAGCGAGAGAGAGAGAGCGAGAGAGAGAGAGAAAGAAAGAAAGAAAGAAAGAAAGAAAGAAAGAAAGAAAGAAAGAAAGAAAGAAAGAAAGAAAGAAAGAAAGAAAGAAAGAAAGAAAGAAAGAAAGAAAGAAAGAAAAGAAAAAGAGTTTATGTAGATTGACATGCTTTGCTATGTACCTGCCAAGAAAATGAGAAATGCTCTAAAACATGTAATGTTTTTAGTAATGACTGTCATAATAGTCTTTGTGCTCCATGTGGAATTCAGTGGCCTTGCAACCTGCTAAAAGGTGATACCATTTTACTTTCCAGTTACATCTCCCCAAGTGACATCACTGGAGTTGACAGATATTCAGTGAACTTCAGTGAATCATGGCAGAACAGGCAGAAGCTGTAAAAAAGATTAGGAAATTTACTTAACATGCAACAACACTGGATTGCTATTACTTGCTAGTACTTATGCTTCCAGTGTTCACTTAGTGTTCATAAAGAAGAACACTGTAATGTTTTCATTGGATAAGAATAACTTTAGTAACATTTTAATTGTTGTTCTTCAAAAGTTATTAGCTGCCTATTTTTTAGGGTACAGCAACTAGTCTTTCTTCTATCTGGCTACTTCTCCAGGACATTGTCAGATCTATTTAAATGCTTGACTTAGTGCTTGATTTGTAAGCCAATAATAGTAAGTCATCTGAGCCATTATTGCAGTTCTACAGTATGTCCATCTAGACAACAATCTGGGACCGACTTACAAAAATTCTTCAGGCTGGGATTTAGGGGGCAGAACAAGTAATCTACAAAACCCACTATAGCAATCATTCATAAAAGTGTGGTCGGTAACAAAAATCCGTGCGGAAAAATACCGCTTTCGGTATTTTAGACTTCTGGGTGGTCATTCATAAAAATGTTGCCAGTTGCGATACAAGTGCGGTGATTTCCCGAAAAAGGCTGGCGGTAGGCTGGCGGTAGGCTTGTTGAAACAGAGAAGCTGCCTGAGTCCCTCCGTGCGCTGCTCTCTCTGCTGCTGCTTGGCAGGTCTGTCTCCATTCACTTAAATGTATACCGCATGCTTATCGCTACTTCCAAGGGAGCGGTATTCCCCGTCCGCATACCGCTTACGTTAATCTTTATGAATTGACATTTTGTGACATTATTTAAGATAATCACCACACAAGGAGGTAATTTATAACTCTGCTCGGGAATGTCAGCTTTTCATGCGGAAACAGCCTTTATGGATACACATTTTGCTAAGTGGTCGGTAAAGTAAGCTGTTTTCAGCATTTCCGCATGCGGAAATGCTTTATGAATGATAGCCTATGCATTTATTAAACATGTCCTTCTATTAGGTGACAAACATTTGCTACTCTCATTACATCAGGTCATAGTGGAGTTGTCAAAGGCTTAGAGAATTATACCTTGTGTGATGCAGCACATTTTTCTTAAAGTGGGTCTGAAGCATTTCAAAAGACAAAAAAAAGATACTCACCTAAGGGGAGAGAAGGCTCTGGGTCCTTTAGAGTTTTCCTGTTCCTCTCCTGGTTCACTCATTCCACCGCAGGATCCTCCATTCAAATCTCCATGGGAGGCTTCTGAGGTCTTAGGGGGTCCGAGTGCTCCCAAATACGGGTGGCTCTGTACTGCACATGCACTAGTGCGCAAGAGTGCGTGCTTGTGCATGGGCAGTATGGAGCGGCCTGGCTACCGAAGACTTCCGAAGCAGCAGAGAGCATTCTCCGACCCATCAGTCAGAGCCAGAGGTGAAACCTCGGGACCGTAGGTGGAATGGGAAGGTCCCAGAGCCAGATTAATGCCGAATGGGGCCCTAAGCAAACTAGCAGATTTGGGCCCCCCTTCCTTAACCTCTTTCCGCCCGCGTCACGCCGATGGGCATGGCCGCGGCGGCAGCCCCAGGACCGCCCAACGCCGATTGGCGTAAAGTCCTGGGGCCAGCTAATGCAGGAGATCGCACGCACGCTGCGCGCGCATCTCCTGTTTGGGGGGCGGAGCTCCGCCCCGCCTTCAGTCTCTGAGCGGCTATTGCCGCTCGGGAGACTGTTAGACGGTGTGATTGCCATCTATTTACACTGTGCAGCGCTGCGATCAGCAGCAGCGCTGCACTGGGGACAGCCATGTGACATGGCTGTCCCCCTGGGGGACAAGATCGGCTCTCATAGGCACAGCCGATCGCCGTCATTGGCTGGCTGTGGGGAGGGAGGGAGGGAAGGGGTTTAAAGAGACAGTTTTTTTTTTTTAAAAGCACATGCAATAATATTTACTGCAATAAAAATAAACATGGGGGGAGCGATCAGACCCCACCAACAGAGAGCTCTGTTGGTGGGGAGAAAAGGGGGGGGGAATCACTTGTGTGCTGTTTTGTGCAGCCCTGCAGCTTGGCCTTAAAGCTGCAGTGGCCAATTTAACAAAAAATGGCCTGGTCACTAGGGGGGTTTAGCCCTGCAGTCCTCAAGAGGTTAACACCCTCTGCCTATATATATATATATATATATATATATATATATATATACATATATATATTTGCTCCCTCTAAACCCTAGCACCCTCTATGGCATGCAGTGTTGAGAGTGTTGAGACAGAAAGAGAGAGACAGCAGAAAGGCGGAGAGAGAGAGAGAGAGCAGATGTCCACAGCTTGTGAGCTACTTTAAAAATTGAGCAAGTCAAAATGATCTACTTATGTACAATTTTAGGAGCACATTTGTATATACAGAATGGATACTGTAGTGGATTTGGGATCTACCATGAAGTCCTTTGCAATCTACCGGTAGATCATGATGTACCCCATGGGCACCCCTGGTATAGAGCCTGCCCTTTGCTCAGTCTGGCCCGTCATTTCAGTGCTGTCCCCCAGTACATCTATTTGAGGCACTCAGCAGAATAGCTCTTTGGAATTACTCCTGTCCCTGATTGGTTCTGAGGACAAGAGCATATGTAGTAGGGATGTACTCGTCCCCGGAACTAGTTCTGAAGAGCTATTTGGTGGAATAGCTCAATACAGTGGTGCTGTATGGGAATATGGGAGTATGTGAATGCTGTATATACTATCCAGAACCATTACAGTCCCGTCTGTTCTGCCACTGACATCCCCAGAAAAGTCCCCAACTGAGCCATACACGCACCTTCTGTCCTTGGTTGCACTGCCGTGGCCATGAGCATTCTGTGCCTGCGCAGTTACAAGTGCCTGTGCAGTTACATAATGCTCACGGAAAGGGGAGCATGACCAATGAGGTTAGTGGCCAGAGCTACGCATGCGCAGTAGTCGACTACTGGTGGTGACAGGAGAATGAACGGGACTGCATAGACATCAATGGAGTCCACAGACTACAGGGGGCTGGAGGAAGCCCAAAATAAGTATAAATTATTTTGTTTGCCACGCTTTTACTTTGAATGTTGAGGCTCAAAAAACACACACTCACGCACACCCACAGGTCCTGAAAGAGACACAAATAAGACAGAAACATTAAAAAGGCAGGGGACTTAGTTCCAAAAGAGGGACTGTCCCTCCACAAAAGGGACAGCTGGGACCTGTGTTCCCTTTTTAGAGATCCTATAGCAACTTCTGCAATAACACATTTGACAATCCTCATGGGGCCCTAAGCAGATGCTTGATGTGCCTGGTTGATAATTCAGCCCTGCAAGGTCCTATAGGACCCAGAGCCTTCCCTATCATTTGGTGAGTATCTATTTTTGTTTTTGAAACATTTCAGACTCCCTTTAAAAAAAATAAGAATAATGAATAAAGAATGTTATTATAAATCTTGCATCTGCATCACCATGGTCCAGAATCATACAAGGGGTGGTTGAAAATTTAATGCTTAAGGCACCTTTTATATAGGAGGTTGAATTGCATACTTGTTGTCAGGCAATTCACTTTCTCAGCTTCCAGCCATGAGCACCATTTGGCACTATTACATACAAATGAATTTGTAAACCCAAACATGTTATGGTTTAATATGCAGTGATGTTACATGGAAGTAAAAAATCATAGCATGTCATGTTTGAGCACAACTGCGGCTCAATCGCCCATGTCGAGCTCTACCAAGCACCCAACTGGCGCTTGGGAGCAGCTTGTTTCTGGTGTACTTCAGACACTATTGCAGCAAAATAGTGACAGCCCTGTAATGGCAGGGCTGTCACGACACTGGTATTGCCATTATAATGCCTGGTATTTACCTTGGGTTCTCTTTAATAAACCCAGGTCTAGTCTACACAATTACATATATCCTCCAATCATTTCTATGCTGGGAGATCAGGCCTATTGAGTCCTGAAGCCAGACAACATGATAGCTGGGGATTGTGTACTATGAATTAGAGCCGACAGTGTTGTAAACAGGTATCTGTTAAAAAATAAAACATGTTTTTTTTATTGCAATAACAATATTAATAATACTAATAATAAATATCTAATGCTACAAAATGATCACAATATTCTGGTAACAAAATAACAGTGAACCACTGCAGCCTTTACAAATAATTAGACAGATATTTATGAAAACACAAAATATCAATTATTATTGCAGTTTCATGCTTTTATACTTGTATTTACGTTGCTCATGGTTGAGAGAAATACAAGAAATACATTTTTCTAAACAGCAAATTAAACTAGATTTTGTAAAACTGCTGCACTATTGCTTATAGCCAGCAGATGGTGCAGAAGAACCCTTTTACCACAGTTAGGACATAGCACTCTGGAGATGAGTTTTCACTGTTATCAATATCTTTCCAGCTAAGTGTTATGTTACTTAAATCTTAAAGTGTTCCCTTAGCACTGTTTTATGGCAATAAAAATGAACACTTTCTTTCATCTGTCATCTGCTGCAGACTGCTCAGTTAAATATAAGACGTCCTTCTGTAAACTATTACCGTGTAACATATTATTTAGAAAATGTATGCAAATGAAGAGAAAGTAAGTATGGAAGGAATATGAATGTGATTTTGTAGTGCGGATGGTTTATACAGTATGCAGTTGTTTAAAATAACACATGACATTCAGTACTTAGCCAATATGTGAGCTGACTTACAGTTTATTGAAATGAGGCTCAATCCAGCTGATTGTAGGAGGTCACTTCTGTCATTCAATATAAATAAATCTGTGCCTGAGCAATATTTCCTTTACAAGTGAATGTTAGAGGCAGGGGGATTCTTACATTATGATTGATGTTTTGCGCTATAAAGGACATTATACATAATACATAAACATTAGATTTTCCGTTATTGCTTGCCCTTTCCAGAGCCAACAGGCTTGCAATGCATTGTGCATCCATCTATATAGCATTGTTAAAGATATCCCATAGTCACATTCACGTTGTGCAAATCTAATCATCATGCATAGGAAATGAAATTATAATCCTTGTAAGGTATCAGGACTATTGTTTTGAGTAACAGAGATACGTGTTTTGTGTACAGCACATACATTTGTTCTGTCTTCTTTGTAAAACAGTGCAAAGAGCAGTGATGATGTACAAAGTGCAGTAACCCATAAACATCACATTTCACCATTTCACCATATCCATTTACCATATTCATACTTTCAGATTGATAGTGGTTACTGTGTTTTGGTTAATATGGACTACAAGTCTTTGCAGGTTTCTTGTTTCCATACCAAGTAAGGTTGATGTTTATTTTTTTTCTGAGTTAAAGGAATAAAGTAGCCATGTTTCCGTCACTTTAGTCCTGATTCCTAAAGACTATTTCCCGAAAACCAGGTGCCCCATAGCAGCAATGTTGTGCTGGTCGGGGAGCGTAAGAGTAATTTAAGGCTCTGGCAATCATTGAACCACAAATTACACCTCCCTCCGTGTTGCAATGACTCAGAAGGAGAATAGTATTTAACGCCGCTGGGGAGTTTAGCAGCAGCCGGTAGAGATGTCATTCGGGTCTCCTGGCGTCCAACTCACCTGCAGCGTACTAATAAGTACACCTATTTCCAGGCAGGAAATCACTGGAGACATATATTATCCTGCAAACCTGGCCTAACTGTACTTTCTTTGGCCTACATTCCTCTAAACTGGTGATTTTACTTCATCTAGGAGGAAGTTGGGGCTAGCAAATCAGTGAGTAGTTAAAGGTCAACTCCAGGCACAACAAATTTGAATGTATTTTCCCCCATCTATGTATTTTCTTTCCTGATAACTACCTTAGTCATTTCTGTAGAGAAGCATCCCTACAACAGAACGCTACCATCTGAATGCTTTACTGTAAGTGAGCTGATCCTTGGATGATGAGCTGTATTGGCTTTTTGCCAGACATACAATTCGGTAATGGGGCAAAATAGTTTTAATTTTGGTGTCATCTGACACTAAAGTATATATATATATATTTGGCTTGAAAATATTCAAAGTGGCAATTTTGGCACAGTTCAACTGACAGTTAATATTGAATTTTTGAGGAGTGTCCTTTTTCTTTCAACCCTCCCATACAAGGCACATGTCTCTGCATTTTAACAGTTTGCCTATGGCCGAGGTAATAAGTGAACTGAATCAATTGACTACATCAGCTTTGCTAGAAAGCACAACTCTATTTGTCTTCAGTGTGCCAAATTCTCTTTGAAATGAGTGCCTGATTCAACCAACACTATTTTGTACTATTTTTTGTTTTTTCTTAACTACTTTATGCCCTGTTTTGATGGTTATGTGGCTGCTAGGGCGTAGATTTCAACTCACCATCGCTGCATGCATCCGCTGTTTTCGTCGCTCCCGCCGATCTCGCCACTGAATCCCCATGGTCTCCCACTGCAGCTCACTCGCTTTGCCTGTCTCTATGACAGCAGAGCCCTGTTAGCGGGTCAGGATCCGATTTCATTGGCTTCTGGCCTGGTCTTTCAATGCAGGCAACTCCCATTGGCTTACGTTGACAGAAAGGGTCAGGAGCCAATGAAAGTGGCTTCTGACCAGCTCACAGGAACTCTACCGTTATAGAGACGGCAGAGTGGGTGGCCCAGGTTCCTGACGTGCAGCGGTGACGCGGTTGCGGTGGGTATGTGCGGCGATTCGCTGGGTTTCCACCGTTTCTGTACCAGTGGTCTCAGTTCCTTAATGGGGGCAGAGACCACTGGTACTTAAGTGGTTAAAAACATTTGAAGGGAAAATAAATTGATGAGAAAAACAAATGTTTTTCCTCCTTCTCCTAAAAATGACCTTTTTTTTTAGAAATCCCACAGTTTTATTTCATATTTAAATCTAGTTTTTAAGTTTTTACTGTTTTATAGTCTCTACTATGAGCTCAAATCGATTAGTAATTTACCCTTTTTATCTCTTTCCTGCTCTCAGAAGCCATTTCTGACAGGAAAGTATTTTATGGCTGTAATTACTTATTAGTGAGGGTTATGCTATAGTCTGACCCAGTCTTACACGATCCCAACCTGTACAGAAACTTGCATACCTGATGTTAAACTCTTGTAGGCAGAGAAAGAGAAAAAAAAAAGAACACAGTCTAGTTATGTGCGTGCTTGGCACTACACATACACATGTCTATCTCATCAAGCTACATGTCACCTTGGTTGCCTTTAAGATAAACTTAGTTAAGATAAACTTAGCTCATGTGTTAATTTCAATGAAATTTAAGCCAAAATCATATTTTATGCACTGCATGTATTTCTGGAGATAATAATACTTGGTGTGTTTAAAAAAGCTGCCATGCTGATTAAACAATGCAAATTGTCTAGCTATCCTGCTGATCCTCTGGCTCTATTACCTTTAGGTATAGATCTTGTACAGGCATGCAAATGAGATGTTACGGTTCACTGCATTTGACGCATGCTTGTTTTAGGTGTGTGATTTACACACTACTGATGCATGAAAGATCAGACAGATGCCAGGCAACTGGTATATTTTAAAAGTATATAAATATGACAGCCTCCATATCCTTCTCAAGTCAGTTGTCCTTTAAAAATGAATGTGATACCAAGTAATAGATCGACGTGGTGTGTTCACGAGTTAAAGTGTTAAAGAAAACAAAGATGGCAGACATCCTAATTTTTACTGTCCTCCTACTCCTCTCAGGTATTGATTTTTTAATGTTATCTGCTCTCTTGCTCAGGGTTTTGCAGGATTCCCTGATTGTCCAAGCTTAACCGATTTGAGTTATATGCTTCATCAAATAAAACTATCATATTTGGCCTTTTTTCTCCTTCTCATCAGACTTACTGAAGTACCAACTCTTTTCTACATGCTTGTGCTCCACTACGGCATAGGGGGGGAGATGTAACTTCAGCAATAGGAAAGTGGACAGAATGAGTCAAGAGTCAACAGTATTTTCCTCTGCATTGTTTTAAAAATGCCTATAGGACAGATGTCCTGTTCTTTTGTCCACCCTACTCCCTATCCAGGAAGTTGCTGCTAAGTAACCCCCCCCCCCCCTCGTCTTTTACTTACCTTATCCACTGTTTTGGTCTATGCCTTTACTTGATGTTGGGCCACATACACCATTAGCTACCTCCTCCTGCTCTACGCAAGAAAATACAACAGTGTAATTACTTGCAGGTGGCAACTCTGTGTACTGTACGTTTAGAGATCTGTTTCTGGTTGGTCTTCTGTTCTCCCCCTGCTGTACCTATGCTTACTGATGCTACCTATTCCTTTTGGTCTGTGTGAAAAGGTCAGTTTGTTTTTAAGTGTTGAAAATCTTACAAAAATAGGATTGCCAATTACGGTAGATTTAAAGAGGCACTCCAGTGAAAATAATGTAATAAAAAAAGTTCTTCATTTTTACAATAATTATGTATACATGATTTAGTCAGTGTTTGCCCATTGTAAAATCTTTTAAATCCCTGATTTACATTCTGACATTTATCACATGGTGACATTTTTACTGCTGGCAGGGGATGTAGCTGCTGCTTGCTGTTTTGGCAGTTGGAAACAGCTGTAAACAGCTATTTCCCACAATGCAACAAGGTTCACAGACAGGAAACTGCCAGGAATACCAGAGTCCTCAGAGTTTCTTGTGGAGGGGTTTCACCACAATATCAGCCATACAGAGTCCCTTGATGATCCGTTTGTGAAAATGAATAGATTTCTCATGTAAAAGGGGGTATCAGCTACTGATTGGGATGAAATTCTTTGTAACGGTTTCTCTTTAAAGCGGAATAAAACCCTGCATTTCAACTTTGCTCTAAAACATTATTTACAGCATATTATATGCAACCAGCCTTTTCTTTTTTACTAGATCAGCATTGGAAGTTCCGTGGAGAGAAATGCAGACGCATCCTAAGTTTAGATAGATACATTTAAGTAAGCACAATGTAACAAGTGAGGAATGTGACTCACTATCTCTCTGTGTCTGGGAGTTCCTGCACAGTCAGAGTGTGTGTCACATTCCACACTTCTTACATTGTATTTACTTAAATGTATCTATCTAAACTTCGAATGCGTCTGCATTTCTCTCCATGGAACATTAAAGCTCTGTGTGTAACCCTTCCAATGCTGGTCTAGTAAAAAAAAAATGGTGGTTGCATATAATATGCTGTAAATAATGTTTTAGAGCAAAGTTGAAATGCAGGGTTATATTCCGCTTTAAGTAGTGAAAGTGTTACAAAAATAGGACCGTCACTTAGATTTGTGTGCTTTTTTTTATCTTTTTTTTTATTTTTCTTAGCAATGGCAATATTGACTTGCTGTAATAGTCAAACATATACTGTAGGTACTAAAAGACCCAGACCCATTATAAGTAGATGGGCTGTGTGACTAAAAATACTTAAACTTTCCTTTTAAAGTAATAATAACACTATTTGGTACTAAGAGATACTGTAAGTATTATCAAAGTAAATGAAAGTACTCCACTTTTTGTTCATACATTTTTAGTCACACAGTCCATTTGTTTATAAAAGGTCTATGCGTAAAAATCATCATTATCATAATAAAAACAATAATGACAACAATAACTTTTCGGTAAGTCACTAGGCAAATTACACACCCCTGTATAGTTAGAGTTACGGGGCTTGATTCACAAAAGAGTGCTAACACTTAGCATGCCCGTGCAGAGCTGCTTTGCACGTGATATCATGATCGTAAAGCTTTACGCGCGCAAAGTAATGACTTTGCGCATTACATCGCATGCAAACCAGCTTAGCATGGGCATGCTAAGCATACACTTTCTGGTTGGTCTTCTGTTCTCCCCCTGCTGTACCTATGCTTACTGATGCTACCTATTCCTTTTGGTCTGTGTGAAAAGGTCAGTTTGTTTTTAAGTGTTGAAAATCTTACAAAAATAGGATTGCCAATTACGGTAGATTTAAAGAGGCACTCCAGTGAAAATAATGTAATAAAAAAAGTTCTTCATTTTTACAATAATTATGTATAAATGATTTAGTCAGTGTTTGCCCATTGTAAAATCTTTTAAATCCCTGATTTACATTCTGACATTTATCACATGGTGACATTTTTACTGCTGGCAGGGGGTGTAGCTGCTGCTTGCTGTTTTGGCAGTTGGAAACAGCTGTAAACAGCTATTTCCCACAATGCAACAAGGTTCACAGACAGGAAACTGCCAGGAATACCAGAGTCCTCAGAGTTTCTTGTGGAGGGGTTTCACCACAATATCAGCCATACAGAGTCCCTTGATGATCCGTTTGTGAAAATGAATAGATTTCTCATGTAAAAGGGGGTATCAGCTACTGATTGGGATGAAATTCTTTGTAACGGTTTCTCTTTAAAGCGGAATAAAACCCTGCATTTCAACTTTGCTCTAAAACATTATTTACAGCATATTATATGCAACCAGCCTTTTCTTTTTTACTAGATCAGCATTGGAAGTTCCGTGGAGAGAAATGCAGACGCATCCTAAGTTTAGATAGATACATTTAAGTAAGCACAATGTAACAAGTGAGGAATGTGACTCACTCTCTCTCTGTGTCTGGGAGTTCCTGCACAGTCAGAGTGTGTGTCACATTCCACACTTGTTACATTGTATTTACTTAAATGTATCTATCTAAACTTCGAATGCGTCTGCATTTCTCTCCATGGAACATTAAAGCTCTGTGTGTAACCCTTCCAATGCTGGTCTAGTAAAAAAAAAAATGGTGGTTGCATATAATATGCTGTAAATAATGTTTTAGAGCAAAGTTGAAATGCAGGGTTATATTCCGCTTTAAGTAGTGAAAGTGTTACAAAAATAGGACCGTCACTTAGATTTGTGTGCTTTTTTTTATCTTTTTTTTATTTTTCTTAGCAATGGCAATATTGACTTGCTGTAATAGTCAAACATATACTGTAGGTACTAAAAGACCCAGACCCATTATAAGTAGATGGGCTGTGTGACTAAAAATACTTAAACTTTCCTTTTAAAGTAATAATAACACTATTTGGTACTAAGAGATACTGTAAGTATTATCAAAGTAAATGAAAGTACTCCACTTTTTGTTCATACATTTTTAGTCACACAGTCCATTTGTTTATAAAAGGTCTATGCGTAAAAATCATCATTATCATAATAATAACAATAATGACAACAATAACTTTTCGGTAAGTCACTAGGCAAATTACACACCCCTGTATAGTTAGAGTTACGGGGCTTGATTCACAAAAGAGTGCTAACACTTAGCATGCCCGTGCAGAGCTGCTTTGCAAGTGATATCATGATCGTAAAGCTTTACGCGCGCAAAGTAATGACTTTGCGCATTACATCGCATGCAAACCAGCTTAGCATGGGCATGCTAAGCATACACTTTCTGGTTGGTCTTCTGTTCTCCCCCTGCTGTACCTATGCTTACTGATGCTACCTATTCCTTTTGGTCTGTGTGAAAAGGTCAGTTTGTTTTTAAGTGTTGAAAATCTTACAAAAATAGGATTGCCAATTACGGTAGATTTAAAGAGGCACTCCAGTGAAAATAATGTAATAAAAAAAGTTCTTCATTTTTACAATAATTATGTATACATGATTTAGTCAGTGTTTGCCCATTGTAAAATCTTTTAAATCCCTGATTTACATTCTGACATTTATCACATGGTGACATTTTTACTGCTGGCAGGGGGTGTAGCTGCTGCTTGCTGTTTTGGCAGTTGGAAACAGCTGTAAACAGCTATTTCCCACAATGCAACAAGGTTCACAGACAGGAAACTGCCAGGAATACCAGAGTCCTCAGAGTTTCTTGTGGAGGGGTTTCACCACAATATCAGCCATACAGAGTCCCTTGATGATCCGTTTGTGAAAATGAATAGATTTCTCATGTAAAAGGGGGTATCAGCTACTGATTGGGATGAAATTCTTTGTAACGGTTTCTCTTTAAAGCGGAATAAAACCCTGCATTTCAACTTTGCTCTAAAACATTATTTACAGCATATTATATGCAACCAGCCTTTTCTTTTTTACTAGATCAGCATTGGAAGTTCCGTGGAGAGAAATGCAGACGCATCCTAAGTTTAGATAGATACATTTAAGTAAGCACAATGTAACAAGTGAGGAATGTGACTCACTATCTCTCTGTGTCTGGGAGTTCCTGCACAGTCAGAGTGTGTGTCACATTCCACACTTGTTACATTGTATTTACTTAAATGTATCTATCTAAACTTCGAATGCGTCTGCATTTCTCTCCATGGAACATTAAAGCTCTGTGTGTAACCCTTCCAATGCTGGTCTAGTAAAAAAAAAATGGTGGTTGCATATAATATGCTGTAAATAATGTTTTAGAGCAAAGTTGAAATGCAGGGTTATATTCCGCTTTAAGTAGTGAAAGTGTTACAAAAATAGGACCGTCACTTAGATTTGTGTGCTTTTTTTATCTTTTTTTTATTTTTCTTAGCAATGGCAATATTGACTTGCTGTAATAGTCAAACATATACTGTAGGTACTAAAAGACCCAGACCCATTATAAGTAGATGGGCTGTGTGACTAAAAATACTTAAACTTTCCTTTTAAAGTAATAATAACACTATTTGGTACTAAGAGATACTGTAAGTATTATCAAAGAAAATGAAAGTACTCCACTTTTTGTTCATACATTTTTAGTCACACAGTCCATTTGTTTATAAAAGGTCTATGCGTAAAAATCATCATTATCATAATAATAACAATAATGACAACAATAACTTTTCGGTAAGTCACTAGGCAAATTACACACCCCTGTATAGTTAGAGTTACGGGGCTTGATTCACAAAAGAGTGCTAACACTTAGCATGCCCGTGCAGAGCTGCTTTGCACGTGATATCATGATCGTAAAGCTTTACGCGCGCAAAGTAATGACTTTGCGCATTACATCGCATGCAAACCAGCTTAGCATGGGCATGCTAAGTATACACTTTGATACTGTTGGTTAGAATGTGAAGCACCATAGTTTTCACATGCACAAGCGGACTTATCGCGCGTACACGCGAGCGCTAAAACTTTGCACGCGCAACACGTGCGCAAAATGGCTTGCACACTCATTTGCACGTGCAAAGCTTTTAGGTGGTATAATTCAGTTATCACTGTTTTTTGAATCAAGCCTACTGTGTCTACAAAAATACAAGCAGTAATAAAAAGTAATATTTATTTTACAAAAGTAGGAATAACTGGTGCATTTAAGTGCACAGATTGTGACTAAAAATACTGTAAATTTAAAAATGAAGTAGCATAAACTAGAGGATGACAGTACAGAACACTGCTGTATAAGGATCCCTGGCAAATATACTTACTGTATTATTTGCATAAACTTTTTCTTTTTCAAAAATGACAATGAGTACCACTCTCCCAAACCTTTTTAACCCCTTGCAGGCTGGTATAGCCAGAATTCGGAGCCTGTACTGCTTGGGCCACCACACCCTGAGCTGTACCAGCACCCACGGTCAATAAAATGGGGGCTCTGAAAGGGAGGGGGGCAACAAAGCCTCCCCTTCTTCCCCAAAGCCCTTGTCCAAACCATAAACAAGGAGCTCATCCCTAGCTCTGGTGCCTATGAGACAGTGGGGGTTCATGGTGACATCTAGGGGTCTCCTTTAGCAATGGGAACCAAAGATGCCGCCCACCTTACAAGTGAAATGGATATAGGGGTATTAATGCTTCCCTTATCCCTTTCCAGGAGTTTAAAAAGAAATAGGAATGTGTTCAGAAAGCAGAAGCACCCCAATGAGGGATGACCATACTTGTATCCAAGTCAACAGCTGCTAACAGACGGACGCATTACTTTACCAACCTCAATAGACCTGTGCAAAAAAACTGTAGCCCTATATGGACTCTTAAGGTAGCCATACATCAGGCGACTTGGCGGCCGATCAATTATCTGATTCAATTATTATTATAATCAAATTGGATGAAAATCAGTGCCGCTAAGTGCATGCCCAACCGACAATGTGACCAATTTTGGGCCAAAATTTGGTAGCATTCTCGATCGCGCATGCTGCAAGATGTTGGGCAGGAGTGGGTGCTTTGCTGGAATGGTGTGCAATTTCATGATGATCGATTAACGTGACAAAACTCCCGCCGCTGTCCCCAATGAAAAATGTGTCCCCCCCCCGTGGCTGGTGTAAAGTATACCTTACCTGTCCGTGGCCTCCTCTTGTCCCTCTGCTGCTCTGGGCGCATTCCCCTCTTCATACACGCACTCCCCAAGTGGTTTCCTAGTAAGGGTGCATGTGTGATGTCAGTATTGTCTGATAACTAGTGCAGAATAGACACATTTACAGGTTAACTAATATAAAGAGTGTCCCAATCCACTTATGACCCTCCCTGGCAGATAGCACTTCCCACACCAGTGGTAGTTATCCTCCCCATATTTCAAACGTATTGTATCGATCCCTGCCTGCACTCAGTCCAATTAGTTTTGGCCTCCGCCATCATCGGGGTATTCTCTGATGGACACCTTTTGTTGTTTGAATCCCTGCACAAGTGCATTACACAGGTGGATACAACAATCCTAGTGGCATTCCCTTCTGTTACCAAGCTGAAGAATTGGAAGACTGTGAAGAGGGTACCATCCTTAGAGTCCATACAGAGCTACTAATTTTTTTTTTTGGGGGGGGCGGGGGGGCGGGGGGGCGGTGGGTTGCACAGAAGTAAAAACATAACCATGAAAAAAGTCCTTAAATGATCTTAAAAGACAACTGAAGAGAAAAATATATGGAGGTTGCCACATTTATTTCCTTTTAAACAATACCGGTTGCCTGGATGTCCTGCTGATCCTCTGCCTCTAATACTTCGCCATACATCCTGAACAAGCATGCAGCAGATCGGGTGTTTCAGACATTATTGTCACATCTGACAAGATTATCTGCATGCTTGTTTCTGGTGTGATTCAGACATTACTGCACCCTAATAGACCAGCTGATGTTGCTTAAAAGGAAATAAATATGGCAGCCTCCATTTACCTCTCACTTCAGTAGTCTTTTAATTAACCATAATGCCAATATCCTCTAGACTTTGGGTGAAGATCTCCACTAAATAGCACAGCGCACATCGCTCCTTGCTTCTGACACTCGTTATACTAAAATATTCAGCAACCAGGAGAGAAAAATGGCGGGCACTACATTGATTTTTGCATATAAAGGCTGTTCCTCAGCCAACTTATCAGCAGGAGCAACTGTTATACTAAAGTATAGCAAGCCCCAGCAATGCATTGTTAAATGTGCTGCTGGGGCTCCCCATTGGTCATATACCTATCAAATGTGGTGGTTATATCATGTATGATAGTAGCAGTAGAGCATTGCACTGTGTTATCCATCACTGAAAGCAGGAAGTATGCTGATCCAAATCTTCCTGCTATAACATGTATGGGGGCTTTCCTAGTAACCATTAAAGTTGGCAGCATTGGCTTCAATTCAACTGTGTTGGTGAAAATTCACAAAACCACACAAAGGCAGAGGAAATTCTTGCAAGACTGTTCTCGTTCATCCCTTTAAGTAACTTATATTAGAACTGGACTAGAAAAAGCCCCACTGATAGACAACAGTAAGCAAAGCTTTAGGCAGTATAATGTGAAAAGTAGATCACAGACAGCAGTATTGCTCAGTGCTTTGGTACGTGCAAACCTTTGACGGATGTCGCCTTTTGGGTGCACTTGGGTGACATCACTGGGCAGGGCTGCACACACACGTGTCAGCTGTGTAGCTAATGACACACTCTGTTGCTAAGGGGGGGTGGAAGACGACAAAGGCATGAAGAGCAGCAAATGCCTGACTTCACGTGGCAGGTAGAGGAGCGGCACAAGCGAATCAGCAGGGGGATCGGTGTCACTGGGGTTGAGTACATCCACCCGGGGAATCACTCACGGGTTGGGAGTCGGGGGTCACCAGCTTGCATACACACATCTGATTGCTGTCTGAGACAGTCATTAGCCGTCCTAATTCAGGCATGCATACGAGGCTTAATACATGCTGTACTGGGTGATGTACAATGACAGACGCAATAAGGAATGCTGATAATGATGATTAGGATTGCTTTACTACACATGCACAAATGCTGACAGATCTTTCCTTAACTAGGCTCTAAAATCCAGAAACTGCTGTGCTATGCTAACATCCCCATTATCAATTTTAAACTCTGGTTGTGGTCAAATACCAGGTGATCATGTTGATCAGTGAGCTTCCTGAAGTTTTGAACAAAAGTATACTTTACCCAAAACTAAAAAGCATCCAAGAGTGTTCATAATCATGGCATACAATATGTATAAGAATATTGAACACTAGAAGCAAGTTGTCTTGTGATGTTAAAAACTGCTGTTTCACAAGTTTATAATCCCACTATCCTTATCTGATCCTATATAACTGCTGTGTACACTGAAATAAAGCATCTCTAATACGTCAGTTGGTTTATAAAGATAATAGCAATGTATTTCCTGTACAATTACATATATATTTTTCACAGGCTGGGTTTTTGATATGATATTGTAAAACTCAATGTAGTCCAGAAGGTGGCAGTGTTTAGCAATTAATACTGCAGCAATTGCCAGAAATGCACAGGTTTCAATGGAAGGACACAGGCAGACTTAATTTACATGCAATTTAAAACAGAGAAAAAATAGAATGTGAAAAAATAAACAGTTTGCTGATTAATTTTGATGTACATGAAAAATGTGGAATATTAATTTTACAAATGCTTGCAAAGAGGCTATCTGGAAGACAAAGAGATAAATGTAGGTTCGCTTGGTGCAGTCATTTTTCTCTTTGCCAGTATTTACTTGGAGGACAAGTTACGTTATAGCCAGCAGCAGCTTAAGGTCACATCGTCACATAAAAAGAGCCGATTAGCAAACAAATGTCACTATTTGTTGCATTCATCTTCAATGCACTCTGTTCTAGAAGAGACAGAACTACACGCGTAAGGTGTAGAAATCTGCCATATTCATAATGTCAAGCTGAACAATCTTATTGGAATGAGACGCAGAGGGATGATTTAGTAAAGAGGTGTGTAGGTAAGAGCAGCGAAGCGGAGTTTTGCTCACTTCACGTAGCCATGTGCAAATCTTTCCTTCCTTCCTTCCTTCCTTCATCCTGCCTTTTCTTTCTTTCTTTCTTTCTTTCTTTCTTTCTTTCTTTCTTTCTTTCTTTCTTTCTTTCTTTCTTTCTTTCTTTCTTTCTTTCTTTCTTTCTTTCTTTCTTTCTTTCTTTCTTTCTTTCTTTCCCATCTCTCTCTCTCTCTCTCTGTCTCTGTCTCTCTAACTCTCTCTTTCTTTCTATCTTTCTCTCTCTCTTTCTATCTCTCCTTCCTTAATTCCTTCTTTCCATCTTAACGGCCATCCTTAAAGGGGCATGACTAGATGGTCCTGTTTTGAGCCTACCAGTGGTGCATTCACCTCCACTTTGCAGATATTAAATAAACTTCCAAAACGTCATAAACATTCTATGAGAATTACCCACACGGAAATCCAACAGATATGTTAACAATGCCATTTTTCTTTTCAAAAGCTACATTTTATGGCATATGATAAGGTGGGGGTAGGGGGGAAAAGGCCCAAGGGTGGATCACACTGTAGCCAATTGGGCTACTGTGATAGGGGAGTGTGTTGAAAATAAATAGAAGAATGCACATGGCAAAACTATCTCCACCTTTAAGAAACTATGAGGGATAACTTCAATCAATCAGGTGGCCGTAGAAAGAGCAGAATGTATTGGACAGGCCTATGTTATCCTGCCAGGTAATCCACAAAGTCCAGGTTTTGAAGCCAGGTTGTGCAGTACAGTGTTAGCAGGGCAATGATAAAATAAAATCCCTCCGATATCTGGTGTAGCTCAAAGTGAAGCAACATGATGCATCTACTGCTACTGATTAGACTATGTATGAAATTGGCTAGTTTTATACCTTATATAAGAAAACAAATTCAATGTTCCCAGTAAAAGTAACCTGTAATAATTCACTTAAATTATATGGATAGTGAAAATTGCTTTGTTGCCATATAATATATGTATACGAGAACCCCATTACCCCATCACCCAGAGCTGGTAAACAGTGTCGCCACGGATACCCCCGATCACAAATTTGAATAAATTCGCCCACAGCAGTTCCAAAATCCGGATAAGCCGTGATTGGGATCCGGTTTTGAAACTGACTGAAAAATCTGACTCGGATTTTATCTGTGATTGCCTGTAAAATCTGTGATCACGGGTTCGTGATCCGGATTTGCCTTTAACGTTAATAGCAAAGCTCCCGAACATGCTACAATCACCAAAATTGTATGGATTATAAAGGTAATCAGTGGTTACAACTTAAAAAAACATTTTTGAAAAGACCTTATAGTTTTTGAGAAAATCAAATGTAAAGTTTCCAATGAAAAAGTATTGGTGATTAAATACCGCCAAAACCCACCGACTTTAGCAGTTAATAGCAAAGCCCCCTTACATGCTATAAACACCAAATTTGCAGGATATATTAAGTAGAACAGTGGGAACAAGAAAAACATTTTTTTTCAAAAATACCTTATAGTTTTTGAGATAATCGATTTTAAAGGTTCGAAGGAAATTTCAAACGAAAAAAGTATACATGTAAATGCGGTAAGTACATTAACTGTCATTTACTACATTTAAATGTATACTATTTTCCTTTGAACCTTTAAAATCCATTATCTCAAAAACTAAAAGGTCTTTTTGATCTGGTCTTTTCCCACTGTACTACTTAACATAGCCTGCAAATTTGGTATTTATATCATGTAGGGGGCTTTGCTATTAACCGCTAAAGTCGGCGGCTTTTCAGCTTATAATCACAGATATATTCGGCTGTGATCACCGGCAGAATATGCAAAATAACGACCGCATCCGTGATTGAATTCCGTGATCGATTCCCAATCACGGATTCGGATCACGATGTCTGATAGTGAAAAAATGCTTGTGAATCACGGCTATGCCATGTTCACGGATTGTATCCAAACAACGCTACTAGTACAAGGTCCTCCAGCACCCAAGGCTTAGACACCAAAGTGCGCCCCTCCTCCTAGACCCACCAGATCCCTCTCAGGAGCACTCCTGACAACTGCACATTCACTCTTGCATATGCACCACACATACTAATTCAAGGACTGACAGTCCCTTTAAGAAGAAGCGTGTGAACCAAGCTGGGCTATTCCATCTCTATGTATTCAAAGGCCTTGCTGTATCTTCTGAACTGTAGAGCAATCACTATTCCTATAGCCCCATGCCATCAATGGCGACAGTTCCACAGGTACACCAGATTGTAGCTCACTCCTAAATCAATTCAGATACTGGCAATTCAAATAGCATATTACAGGCAGGCACTCTCTATATTGAAGAGTTCTACCGGTTTACCATTTCAGCATGGTGTATGATATACTTTACCACCGGCTATCCGCTCAGCGTCTCCACTGTAGTCCTGGTACTTGTTGGTTGCTGCTGCCCAGATCGTCTCTCCATACCGCGGCGTCCCGCGATATAGCAGATACCTGCTAATAGACTTTGCCTTTCTTCATAGGACTTTGCCCGCATGTGCATGCCGTCATAGGCTCCCGGTCTCCAGCGTGTCAGGCCACGCCTGTAACCACAGCTTTATTGTACCGAGGAAGTCCACGTCAGTGGACGTAACGTGTAGACTGACGTGAACTTCCTCGGTACAATAAAGCTGTGGTTACAGGCGTGGCCTGACACGTGCCCTGACGGCGTGCACATGCGGGCAAAGTCCTATGAAGAAAGGCAAAGTCTATTAGCATGTACCTGCTATACCGTGGGACGCCGCGGTATGGACAGACGATCTGGGCAGCAGCACAAACAAGTATCAGGACTACAGTGGAGACACTGAGTGCATAGCCGGCGGTAAAGTATATCATACACCATGCTGGAGTGGTAAACCGGTACAACTCTTCAATAGAGAGAGTGCCTGTCTGTAATATGCTATTTGAATTGCCAGTATCTGAATTGATTTAGGAGTGAGCTACAATCTGGTGTACCTGTGGAACTGTCGCCATTGATGACATGGGACTATAGGAACAGTGATTGCTCTACAGTTCAGAAGATGCAGCAAGGCCTTTGAATACATAGAGATGGAATAGCCCAGCTTGGTTCACACGCTTCTTCTTAAAGGGACTGTCAGTCCTTGAATTAGTATGTGTGGTGCATATGCAAGAGTCTAGGGGGGGTTTATAGGTTTGGGACAGTGGGTTGCCATGGTTGATTCACTGCAATATCAATAAAAGTTTTGTGTTTTTATAGTTTGTGAGTGGCGGATTGCTCCTTTTTTCTTTGCAAATTTGAATTTTTCATCCTAGCCTTCCCCCCTTTTGGAGGTAAACTAATTCAATCAAGACCTGTGCACCAGATTGAAATATTTTTGTATTGGTCTAAAATGTCCATGTTATTCCAGTTTCCATGGAAACATTTTTCAGCCTGTGATTGGTCCAGTGCTTCTGAGCTCTGCGATTGAGCTAAAATTAGTTAGAGTTATAGTAATGCATTTCTGCAGTATACTGATTTCTGAGAACAATTTCCGATTTCTACTGCGTTAAGCCCATTTCCAGTCGGAAACTCAGAAGTCGGTATTCCCTGTAAATTTTCCGACCATCTCTACTCGCCCCTTCTATTATGGATGGTACATACTAGTTACTCCATGTCACTAGAATAACTGCCTACAATCTATAATGCAGGTAAGTGTACAAATCAGCCATACTACCAATGTCAGGCTAAAGAATCATAATTCAACACGTTATAGTTAGTTATTCCCTTTAGTATAAATAAATTATCCCTATCGACTGCAACTTTAAATTCACAGAATGCTATATATCATTCTTTGTCAGGCAGTGCACAACAACATTACCGGTACTAATGCTGGCGGAGCACTGAGCAATTAGCCTGACCAGCAGTACATGGCAAACTCAAGAACTGCTATGGTAACGCTCATTAAGCTGGCATCATAATGTGTGTAACAATAGCTAGCAATATTTGTGTCACCCTAGTACCGGGGGTCATGCTAATTGTGCAATGCACAGTATAGAATACTGGTACTTTTGCCAATATTCGGTTAGTGGTAATATCTGCAGCCTTTTTTGTAGGCACTTTTATTACATGTAAGCATATTACTGGAGGTACGTACTGTAGAGGCCTGCGCTGGTCCACGTTTTCATACCCGCACCCGAGACCCGCTACCCGCACCCGACCCGCGACCCGCTTTCTGGTGAATTTGATACCCGCAACCCGACCCGCACCCGCAGAACCGCTACCTGCACCCGACCCGCGACCCGCAGGCCCGCTACCCGCAGCGGGCTTTTTTACATTTTCTTAGAAAGTGCACATTTAAAGTAACATTGAGCTGTAAAGTTAATAAAACCTATTTTTATACACAAACCAAAGCTAAACAAGGTTTACATGCTTTCTTTCACTACCTGCGACCCGCACCCGCAGACCGCTACCCGCAACACTACCCGCACCCGCAACTCGCTACCTGCACCCGACCTGCACCCACAGCTTAAATCAATTCGGGTACCCGCACCGACCCGCATTTCGGGTTACCTGCGGATACCCGCCAGTACCCGACCCGCTGCAGTTCTATAACACACTGTACATCAGGCCCCTTGTGTCTACATGAGGTGATGGTAATTTTAATCAAAGGAAGTAGATGGTTAGCAGTTATACCTCAGGTAGGTAAAAGGAAGCAGTGAAGGTGCTACACTGGGGAAAGCTGGGACTCTGCTCCCCACCGCGGGCATCCCTGTGCCTCTCTGAGTGCCCCCCGCTCAATAACATACAGTTAACATTGTCCAGGCTCCAGCAGCGTACACTGAACAGGATAGGGTCTGTTAAAAAAAACTCTCAATATCAGCCTGAGTCTATGTGGTTATAAATACGTCACAATCCTTGCAAGATCCCTTGAAATTAATGTATCTGGGTGACACTTATATTCACAAAAAATAAGTATCTTAACCTCCTTCTAAGTATACATTCTAGCATTGTCAGTCAACAGGAATAGAGTCTGAAGAATGCTTACTAGCTGAAAACGTACTGTTTTTATTTTAAATTAGCCAATAAATGGTATTATCCTGATTCAAAACTTCTATCTGTAAAATACAAGTTCTAGTCTGCAGCAATGCTTAGCTACTAAGATAAGAAATCACACACACAGTATTTCTCTATCTCCTGACTCTTTCTTCTCACCTTGCTTGGAGTCAGCAGACACAGACTGGGGGCTGGAATCCGTTGTCTGTGATCTGTACACACAGGAGCAGCTTGCTAGCAAGTAAGGGTTAAAGTATGCCAGCAAACTAGCCATGTACATCTGTAGGTAACATTTCTTCCATAATAGCTACCATCATTTAGACAATCTGCACTGCTCAAAAGCCTCTGAGTTCTGTTTGTGATGTTTACCTTTGGCTCCTATAATTGCTGAACTAGTAGCCTTATCTTATCACCAGTGTAATGCAAACAAATATCTAAAGCTCATCATACAAACATCAGTTTTGATCACCCAAATGGGCCCCACCAGCCAGTCATTTTGCCCCCTTTGTGTCGTACCATAAATTTGCAGCTGGAGCCACCACCGGGCAGCATAGCTCTTACATAGTGTTGGGCAAACAGTGTTCGCCACTGTTTGGGTTCTGCAGAACATCACCCTGTTCGGGTGATGTTCGAGTTCGGCCGACCTGATGGTGTTCGGCCAAACCGTTCGGCCGAACTAAGAGCGCATGGCCGGACGTTCCCCGAACGTTCGGCTAGTGCTGTGATTGGCCGAATGGGTCACGTGGTTCGGACCCGAACGCGCTCTGATTTGCCGAACTGTCACGTGGTTCGGGTAAATAAATACCCGAACCACGTCATATCTCCGCCATTTGTCTGTGGGTTAAGCTTTGGGTAGGCAGGCAGGGTAGTTCGCGCTCCAGCCACGCTAGCCAGGGTCCCCCCAGTCATTGTGTGTCGCTGCTGGGAACAGTAGTACACCGCTCGCTCAGCCACACTATATAGCATTGTGTTTACTGCCACTCTGTGTACCTCGCTCAGCCACACTATATAGCATTGTGTTTACTGCCACTCTGTGTCTGCTGGGAACAGTAGTACACTGCTCGCTCAGCCACACTATATAGCATTGTGTTTACTGCCACTCTGTGTACCTCGCTCAGCCACACTATATAACATTGTGTTTACTGCCACTCTGTGTCTGCTGGGAACAGTAGTACACCGCTCGCTCAGCCACACTATATAGCATTGTGTTTACTGCCACTCTGTGTACCTCGCTCAGCCACACTATATAGCATTGTGTTTACTGCCACTCTGTGTCTGCTGGGAACAGTAGTACACTGCTCGCTCAGCCACACTATATAGCATTGTGTTTACTGCCACTCTGTGTACCTCGCTCAGCCACACTATATAACATTGTGTTTACTGCCACTCTGTGTCTGCTGGGAACAGTAGTACACCGCTCGCTCAGCCACACTATATAGCATTGTGTTTACTGCCACTCTGTGTACCTCGCTCAGCCACACTATATAGCATTGTGTTTACTGCCACTCTGTGTCTGCTGGGAACAGTAGTACACCGCTCGCTCAGCCACACTATATAGCATTGTGTTTACTGCCACTCTGTGTACCTCGCTCAGCCACACTATATAGCATTGTGTTTACTGCCACTCTGTGTCTGCTGGGAACAGTAGTACACTGCTCGCTCAGCCACACTATATAGCATTGTGTTTACTGCCACTCTGTGTCTGCTGGGAACAGTAGTACACTGCTCGCTCAGCCACACTATATAGCATTGTGTTTACTGCCACTCTGTGTACCTCGCTCAGCCACACTATATAGCATTGTGTTTACTGCCACTCTGTGTCTGCTGGGAACAGTAGTACACTGCTCGCTCAGCCACACTATATAGCATTGTGTTTACTGCCACTCTGTGTACCTCGCTCAGCCACACTATATAGCATTGTGTTTACTGCCACTCTGTGTCTGCTAGGAACAGTAGTACACTGCTCGCTCAGCCACACTATATAGCATTGTGTTTACTGCCACTCTGTGTACCTCGCTCAGCCACACTATATAACATTGTGTTTACTGCCACTCTGTGTCTGCTGGGAACAGTAGTACACCGCTCGCTCAGCCACACTATATAGCATTGTGTTTACTGCCACTCTGTGTACCTCGCTCAGCCACACTATATAGCATTGTGTTTACTGCCACTCTGTGTCTGCTGGGAACAGTAGTACACTGCTCGCTCAGCCACACTATATAGCATTGTGTTTACTGCCACTCTGTGTACCTCGCTCAGCCACTCTATATAGCATTGTGTTTACTGCCACTCTGTGTCTGCTGGGAACAGTAGTATACCGCTCGCTCAGCCACACTATATAGTATTGTGTTTACTGCCACTCTGTGTACCTCGCTCAGCCACACTATATAGCATTGTGTTTACTGCCACTCTGTGTCTGCTGGGAACAGTAGTACACTGCTCGCTCAGCCACACTATATAGCATTGTGTTTACTGCCACTCTGTGTCTGCTGGGAACAGTAGTACACCGCTCGCTCAGCCACACTATATAGCATTGTGTTTACTGCCACTCTGTGTACACCGCTCACCCAGCACTATATAGCATTATTGTGTTTACTGCCACTCTGTGTCTGCTGGGAACAGTAGTACACCGCTCACCTGCCACTGTATAGCATTGTGCTTTGTGTCGCTGCTGGGAATAGTGGTACACCGCTCACCCACCACTGTATAGCATTGTGCTCTGTGTCGCTGCTGGGAATAGTGGTACACCGCTCACCCACCACTGTATAGCATTTCTGTACTGCCACTGTACTGCTGCCAGTCAGCATGTCCTTTAAGGATAAGTGAAATGAGGAAGAAATCCGGTGAAAGAGGGAGGGGCAAGGGAAGAGGTGTTTCCCCTGACGGTTCACGTACAGGCCACAGGGAAGCACCCAAGAAAACCCAATCAATACCGCCCATGTTGTCCAGGACCACAAATCCTCAGCCAGTTACAAGGAGCCAGTGGGCACAAAGCTGACACAACCGGCAGCGACACCACGCACACAACTGCCAGATAACCAGTCCGATGAATTACCTCAGGACACAATAGGGTATTCGCAGGAGCTTTTCCCAGCCCAACAAACTTCCACCTTTCAAAGTTCAATGGAGGAACAGCCAGAAATGTTGTGCCTGGATTCACAACCATTAACTGTGGGAAATGCACCGCGCACTGAAATACAAGGCGAGTCCGAGGACTTTGAAACCCAAATCCCAGAGCAAGTTGGGCAGGAGGGGTTGCAATTGCAGGAGGTCGGACGACAAGATCTGGAAGACGACAATGGAGTGAGCTGCGCAGAGGTTGTTCTGGGGAGCTCTACTCCAC
This sequence comes from Hyperolius riggenbachi, assembly GCF_040937935.1. Lineage (NCBI taxonomy): Eukaryota > Metazoa > Chordata > Amphibia > Anura > Hyperoliidae > Hyperolius > Hyperolius riggenbachi. Next base: position 403,310,975 of record NC_090646.1, read on the forward strand.
GGCGGCGGTTCCCCACAATGACATATGACGAGTTTGAGGAGATGGAAGAGGAGGGTATGGACAATGTGGACATAGACCCAGATTTTGTTTGTGAACGAGAACATCGCCGTCGTAGCAGCAGCACAGATGAGTCTGTTGAAGAACCCACTGCTGCACGAGTTCGCCTTGTGCCACAAGGTAGGCGGCGCGCAATTTCAGGCACCACAAGCGTGGTAGTTCAAGTGAGAGGCAAAAGAGGCGCAAACAGAAATCGCCAGCAAGGCAGGTGCTCCAAAGTCTGGGCTTTCTTTGAAGACTGCACTGAGGATGGTACTATGGCGATTTGCTAGGTGTGCAAGACCCGCCGGAGCAGGGGGAAAAGTATTAACAACCTCTCCACCACCAGCATGAGCCGCCACATGCTATCCAAACATCCCACTCTGTGGGCAAACGCGGCAGGACAGGGTACCAGCAACACTGCCTCCCTTGGGGTCACCAGACTCACCACCAGACCCGCCTCAGCAGCAGCAGTAGCCCAGCCATTGCGTGGTTCACAACATTCACAAACATCAGACGACGCTGACACTGTCACTTTCCGGAGTAGTGCTCTTGAGGTCTCCCAGTGTTCATCAAACACAAGAACCAACAGCCCTTCAGTGTGCAGCCCTACGGTTCAGTTGTCTGTCTCGGAGATGTTTGAGCGCAAGAGGAAATTGCCAGCAAATGACCCCCGGGCCGTGGCAGTAACAGCCAGCATAGCCAAGCTTCTGGCCTGCGAAATGCTGCCATATCGAGTGGTGGAGACAAACAGCTTCAAGGGCATGATGTCAGTGGCCATCCCACGTTACGTGGTTCCCAGCCGCTACCACTTTGCACGCTCTGCAGTGCCTGAGTTGCATGAGCACGTGGTCAGCAAAATAACCCAAAGCTTGAAGAATGCCGTTGCCTGCAAGGTTCACCTCACCACTGACACCTGGACGAGTGCGTTCGGCCAGGGTCGATACATCTCCCTTACCACGCACTGGGTGAACCTTGTGGAGCCTGGCAGCGATTCCTCACCTGCTACGGCGCGGGTGTTGCCCACGCCGCAAACAGCTGCACCGCCGTCCCTTCCACTGGATAACAACAGCAGCACCTACCTCTCTGACTCCTTCTCCTCCAACGCATCTCAAAGCTGTACCTCATCCGGAAACGCTAACCCAGCAGCAGTAGGATCGTGGAAGCAGTGCAGCACAGCTGTTGGCATGCGTCAGCAAGCGTTGCTGAAGCTGATCTGCCTTGGGGATAAGCAGCACACAGGGGAAGAAATTTGGAGGGGAATAAAGGAACAGACGGATTTGTGGCTGGCACCGCTGGACCTGAAACCGGGCATGGTTGTGTGTGATAATGGGAGTAATCTCATTCGCGCTTTAAGGTTGGCTAAGCTGACACACATCCCTTGCCTGGCGCACGTGATGAACCTAGTAGTTCAGCGGTTCCTGAGGACATACCCAGGCGTGGCCGATCTTCTGTTGAAGGTGCGACGAGTGGCCAAACATTGTAGAAATTCCAGTACTGCTTTGGAGGCACTCGCCAAGATGCAGGAGCGCTTCAATCTCCCCCACCATCGCTTGCTGTGTGATGTCCCTACGCGCTGGAATTCTACGCTGCACATGCTAGCCCGCTTTTGCGAGCAGAAGAGTGCAGTGGTCCAGTACATGACGGCGCAGTACCGAGGCGCATCCGGACAGCTGCCAAGCTTCTGTGGATCCGATTGGGCCAACATGTTGGACCTCTGCCAAGTCCTCCAAAATTTTGAGCAATCCACGTTGCTTGTGAGCAGTGACAACTCTTCAGTCAGCATTACCATACCACTGCTGTGTTTACTGAAGAGGTCGATGTTAAAAATCAAGGAAACAGCTGTCATGATGCAACTGGGGGAATCTGAAGGAGAAAACGATCAGCGTGATGGTACCAACATCAAGCCATCCGCCTCAGGAAACGCTGGCCCCAGCAGCTATGACGAAGAAGAGGAGGAGGAACAGCTGGAGTTGGAGCAGGAATTTCCTGCCACCACTGACGAGGGCCAGAGCGGTGCACGTTGGACTTCCACAATTCAGCGCGAATGGTCAGCAGAAGCAGACCAGGAAGAAGGTGACTACTATGATGCATCACAACAACTATCACAACGCTCACAAGAGGATGATGAGGATTCTGGCAGGACTCTGGCACACATGGCTCAATTCATGCTAGACTGCATTGAACACGACCCACGCATTGTGCGCATTCTGGACAACACCAATTACTGGGTTTATACCCTTCTGGATCCACGGTACAAACACAATGTTCCAAAACTGCTTGAAGAAAGAGTCAGACAGGTCAAAATGGAAGAATACCAGCAGGCCCTTGTGGAGACTTTAGAGAGGAGATTGACATCCTCCCGCTCCTCTAGCCAGTTGTACGCCGACAGACTGACTTCCGCAAACCCAGGACGACCAGGAGGGCAGCAAACAACACAAGCCGCAGCTAGTGCCCAAAAGGGAATGGTATCGGCAGTGTCCTTGGAGTGGGAACATTTTCTGATACCCATGCAGCAGCAGCCCACAGAACAGCAAGCGTGCAGATCCACCTCCAACACCGATCGCCTGGAGAAGATGATCAAGGACTACATGTCAGATGGCGTAGCTGTGTTGAACAATCCATCTGCACCCTTCAACTATTGGGTATCAAAGCTAGACACCTGGCACGAACTGGCAATGTACGCAATAGAGGTGCTGGTTTGCCCGGCAGCCAGCGTTATGTCGGAACGCTGTTTCAGTGCTGCCGGAGGCATCGTCACAGATCGGCGTATCCGCCTCTCCACAGAAAATGCAGACCGTCTGACTGAAATTAAAATGAATCAATCCTGGATTGGAAACGACTATGCAACACTCCTGGACCCCAACCAAGTAACATGAACAATGACCATCTGTGATGGGTTAGCGTTGCCGGTCCCTGTTTATTGAACCTCTCATCTTTATTACATTTATGACTGCATGGCGGCAAAAAGCATTGCTATATCCGCACGCTTTTTGTCCTCATGCAAGGCCTGGGATGTTGTGTCTCAAAAAGCGTGGCCTTCTCCTCCTGCGCCTCCTCCTGTCCCATCACGTGTGCTGCTGCTGGGTTAGCGTTTCCAGTCCCTGTTTATTGAACCTCTCATCTTTATTACATTTATGACTGCATGGCGGCAAAAAGCATTGCTATATCCGCACGCTTTTTGTCCTCATGCAAGGCCTGGGTTGCGTCTCAAAAAGCGTGGCCTTCTCCTCCTGCGCCTCCTCCTGTTCCATCACGTGTGCTGCTGCTGCTGCTGGGTTAGCGTTGCCGGTCCCTGTTTATTGAACCTCTCATCTTTATTACATTTATGACTGCATGGTGGCAAAAAGCATTGCTATATCCGCACGCTATTTGTCCTCATGCAAGGTCTGGGATGTTGTGTCTCAAAAAGCGTGGCCTTCTCCTCCTGCGCCTCCTCCTGCTCCATCACGTGTGCTGCTGCTGCTGCTGGGTTAGCGCTGCCGGTCCCTGTTTATTGAACCTCTCATCTTTATTACATTTGTGACTGCATGGCGGCAAAAAGCATTGCTATATCCGCAAGCTATTTGTCCTCATGCAAGGCCTGAGATGTTGTGTCTCAAAAAGCGTGGCCTTCTCCTCCTGCGCCTCCTCCTGTTCCATCACGTGTTCTGCTGCTTGTGCTGGGTTAGCGTTACCGGTCCCTTTTCCTGGAACCTCTTCTCTGTATTACATTTATGACTGCATGGCGACAAAAAGCATGTTACCTGTGCAAAGAAACATGACATTTTCCACATTTAAAAGACAGTTTTTCCTTTGAAACTTTACAATCAATTTTCTCAAAAACTATAAGCTCTTTTTCAAATATTTTTTTTCCTCTTGTACCCACTCCCAAGGTGCACATACCCTGCAAATTTGGGGTATGTAGCATGTAAGGAAGCTTTACAAAGCACAAAAGTTCGGGTCCCCATTGACTTCCATTATGTTCGGAGTTCGGCGCGAACACCCGAACATCGCGGCGATGTTCGGCGAACGTTCGCGAACCCGAACATCTAGGTGTTCGCCCAACACTACTCTTACACTTATCAAGATAATTGTTTTGAGACTTTGTCTTGCACAGTTTTGGGTTACACAGAGTTTTAAATGCTCTCTTGTGTCATGCATTCTTGTATCTGGCTGTTAAAGCAGCACTCTTATGCTGGGCATACACGGGTCAACACTGCCTTATCAATCGAGCCGCTGATGGCTCGATTGATAATATCCGACAGGACCGATTCCCCACTCGATATCTGCGGGTGGACAATAGTGGAGAATCGAGCGGAAGATAAAGAAGCACCCGCGGGGACGAGCGGGAATCGATCCGGGCGGCCGCGGAGACGCGGCGGGAGTCGATCCGGCGGCTAATCGAGCCGCCGGATCTAACCGTGTATGCCCAGCATTAGAGGCCCTCATGCATAATGATCATATATACCGTGCGTCCCCAAAAATAAGCCCTAGCTTATATTTCAAGCATGCTTGAAATATAAGCCCTCCCCTGAAAATAAGCCCTGGCTGTATACAGGTAGAAAATTGGACACTATGCTAGTGTATGGGGAGGTGTGCAGTCTCTTACCGCACCTCCCTTGTGGCTGCGTCCCCCTCCATTCACCTGTAAATGGCTCCAGTATCCTAACATGATACAAAAGACAGAAAAGAGCTCCCCGCACTCTAAATGATTCCAGGGATTTAACCACACTATAGTGCTGATTACTTACTCCATGCAACTGTACCTCCACGTGAAGCATCAACAAAGGAATGGTCGGAAATGCCAATTTCCGATTCCGCGGTAAATCCGCATTCTGCCATTGCCAATTACCGATTCCGCTTTCCGCTACCAATTTCCAATGCGGAATTTCCGCCGGAATCGCAGAAATTCCGTCCGACTTTAACATCGATTTTCTCAAAAACTATAAAAATATTTAAAAAGACCTTATAGTTTTTGAGAAAATCGATGTTAAAATTGGCGGAAATTTCCACGATTAATTTCCGCGATTTCTGGCAGAAATCCACCTACCGCACTTGCATTACCGATTTCCGTATTCCGATGCGGAAATGCAATTTCCGATCGGAATTTCGGAAATTGCATTTCCGCGGAATCCGAATGAGCATCCCTAATCAACAGTATACCATATGTCTCAACAGAAAACGTGGGCACTAGCGCTTCAGCAATTCATGCAGTTTATTGCACTTCAGTTGTGTAAAAAAGGTATAACAGCATTACACATGGATTAAAAATCATGGTACTTCACCCATCCGGTTGACCCACATATGAGATCCTCCTCAGAAGACAATTATTTCGTACCAGCCGGTGCTGGATCACGGATGGCTTTGCTTAATTGTGGTGTGTTGTTTCCTAACGTGGTCAGCGGCGCCCTGTGACCTGGTCGCCATACATGCATTGTAGGCTGGGTCAGGTCCATGACTGTGCTCCCCTCTGATCATAATATGTGTGCTGATGCATCACACCCGATCGCAGTGATTGGCTGGCCAGGGGAGGGAGGGATATAATACAAATAAAAAAATAGCACATTTTATTAAAAAAATAATAAAATAAATATTTACAAAACAAAACACAAACATCTGGGGGGCGATCAGAACCCACCAATAGAGAGCTCTGTTGGTGGGGAGAACAGGGGGGGGGGAATCACTTGTGTGCTGAGTAGTTCAGCCCTGCAGCTTGGCCTTAAAGCTGCAGTGGCCATTTTAGTAATAAATGTCCTGGTCACTGGGGAGTGTGGGGGGGGGGGGGTTTAACACCGCAGTCCTCAAGTAGTTAACACTAAAATTAACAGAATTTGGAAAAGCTTCACTGTGCAGCCTAGTCTTTCTATCGAGATCCCTGCCATTACCTTCCTTTTTCACACTCGGGCACTTTCTGCTCGAGATTTGCACTTTGCTGATCGCCGCCGATCATCAAGCACTGCTGTATTGGTTATCCTATGGGATTACTCACACTGCACCAATTGCGTCGCGTTTGCTATTTCCGACAATCACAATCATGCTGCATGTAGCATTTTCCAGGCAATTGCATTGCGATTCTCGTTCGCTTGGACAAGAGTCGTTAAGTAAAATCGCCAAAAAATTGTGGATCACAGCAAAACAAAATGGCAATTGCTAGGCGATTGCTATCCCGTTTTGCATTGCTGATTTGCCTTGAAGTGTTTTCACTCACTTATCTGAACAAAGGCCCCCTTGCTAATTTCCAAGTCCCACCTCACTGCCTGTTCCCAGGGGCATAGAAGTAACAATAGCAACCATAGCAGCAGTTAGGTTTTTCATTGAGAGCAGAGTCCCCAGTTTGTAATTTTAATGTGTTCTAACTTCCTTTTTATTTTTATTTATGTTTATTGAGTGTTACATTCTGCCCTTATTGTTTTTATTTAGTGCATAACTGACATCGCTTTTCAATCAAAGGACAACTGAACTGAAGCCAGAGGGATATGAAGGCTGCCATAATTATTTCCTTTTAAGCAATACCAGTTGTCTGGCAGCCCTGCTGGTCTATTTTGCTGCAGAAGTGCCTAAATCACATACAGGGCCAGATCCAGACCTTTTGCTGGCTGAGGTAAACATGTGAGGATGTGAGCCCCCCCCCCCCCTTTCTCAATTTGGAATGATCGCACAGCACCCGAAAATGTGCACCACATGTTACAGCTGTGGTGCAAGCCCCAACAAAAATACCCCCAGTATAGGTAGGTAGGCAGCCAGGTATAGGTGTCCCATGTATAGGAAGCCAGGCATAGGTGACCCCAGTACAGCTAGCCAGGTATAGGTGCCCCCAGTATAGCTAGCCAGGTATAAGTGCCAACCAGGATAAAAAGCTACGTATAGGTGTGCCCAGGATAGCTAACCAGGTATAAGTACCCCCAGTATAGGTAGCCAGGTAAAGGTGCTCCCAGGATAGCTAGCCAGGTATAAGTACACCCAGTATAGGTAGTTAGGTATCGGTGGCCCCGTATAGGTAGGTAGCCAGGTATAGGTGCCCTCAGTATAGGAAGCAGATATAGGTTCCCCCATTATAGTTAGTAGGTACAGGTGTCACTGTGGGGAGGGGGTACAACATCATTCCTCCCTCCTTCCCCTTCTGTCCCCCCTGCAGAACTGGCGCATTGGTGCGGGTTGTAATTAACTCGCCTGCTTGCTTGCTCCATGCGATGTGTCCCCTCCAGCAGCCATCTCCTCTCTGGCCGCCCGATTTCTGTATGACACACATAATCATACATCGTGCAGGGAAACAGAAAGTAGAGAGGAGACGCCTGCCAAAGGGGACACATCGCATGGAGCAAGCGAGCGTGCAGGTGAGTCAGAAACACCTGATCTGTTGCATGCTTGCTCAGGATGTATTGCTGAAAATATTAGAGGCAGAGGATCAGCAGGACTGCCAAGCAACCAGTATTGTTTAAAATGAAATAAATGTGGCAGACTCCATGGGCCTGATTCACAAAGCGGTGATAACTCAGTTATCACGCCTAAAAGACTTTAGGCGTGATAACCTTTGCACCAGCAAAGTTATCACCGCTTTGTGCTCTAACTCGCGCGAAGTTCCATAGGGCTTAATGGGCACTTCGCGCGAAGCACGGTGCGCTGCGCGCGCAAAACTTTGCGCGCAGGAGTTCGCGCGAATTTCTTCAGATCACGCCTAAACTAAGTTTAGGCGTGATAAAGGGCTTTTCACAGGCGTGCAAAGTGTTTGCACCGCTTTGTGAATCAGGCCCCATATAACTTTCACTTAAGTTGTCCTTTAAAGAGAACCCGAGGTGGGATTGAAGAATATTATCTGCATACAGAGGCTGGATCTGCCTATACAGCCCAGCCTCTGTTGCTATCCCAAACCCCCCTAAGGTCCCCCTGCACTCTGCAATCCCTCATAAATCACAGCCACGCTGCTGACAAACAGCTTGTCAGAGCTGGCTGCGTTTATCTCTATAGTGTCAGTCTGCTGCTCTCCCTGCCTCCTGCAGAACTCCAGTCCCCGCCTGCATCCCTTCCCTCCCTGCTGATTGGAGGGAAGGGATGGGGGCAGGGATCGGAGCTATGCAGGAGGCGGGGGAGCAGCTGAGACTGACACTACAGATGTAAACACAGCCTCACAGCATGGCTGTGATTTATGAAGGATTGCAGAGTGCAGGGGGACCTTAGTGGGGTTTGGGATAGCAACAGAGGCTGGGCTGTATAGGCAGATCCAGCTTCTGTATGCAGATAACATTCTTTAAACACACCTCGGGTTCTCTTTAAGTAATGCTATTCAATAGGGTTCACTTCACTGATGAATCAATGTGTAAGAAAGGATTTATCCACTATTCTGGATCAAAAAAACACTCGTTTTGCCAGTTTATAATGTTTGGGGAAATGGAATGGGGTGGGGAGCATAAAACATGTTTTTGTAATGCAAAATGACACTGAACAGATGACATCACCACCTGTCCCTCAGCGAGGCTGACAAATGTAATGTCCCTAACACATTCCAGCACAGAAATGGAACTCTTGCAAAAAGCCCATGAAAACACAGGTTAAACAACATGCATCACTGCAACATCAGAAAATCAGCTATATTAATACTGTTTATATCTGTCTTTTTTTTTTCTTTCACTTTTCTTTTGAACAGCTTCAAAAAGAGAATGTATTACAGTGTCCTGTGCTCTGATTAGTCCTCTGCTTTTTCTACATTTCATATACATTTATATGTGATCTGTCTTTAGCTGGTCGGTATGAATCACAGAATCTGAATCCTTAATGTCATATGTACAGGATTTCATCTATAATCTATGTCATGATGCATCTGATCTAAGGGCGGGACTTACAGATCCCTTACGGATGAAAAGATATAAGTGATTCCCCCACAGTCTGACAATCTGACAGCACATGGTGTGAAACCGTTCACAAATCACATCTGAACATCAGAATCTCCATCTAATGGGATGGAAAATGATTTTCTGTGTCTTGCTTCTGACAGAGAGTATGTGGGCATCAACACAAACAGTTATACTTTATGTAGAGATCGCCCAACATCTGCTATGTTTATGGATGTACATGTATGTTACATTATAAATGGCTAAAAATGGCTTTTACACTTACACCATTCCCGTCACTTCCCATCCCAAAAGCAGAGATAGAGCTATGGGGCTTTTACACGTACATTGATAACAATGTGGCGGGTCCCATCCTGATTCACAAGTGCTGCAGTGCATTTTGCATGTTTAACCCAGAAGTGAGCCATACTTTCATTGGAACATATGCCTCACTGTAGGGTCGCACCGCAGTGGTTCCATGCAATGTTCACTGCAACCAATGGATTTGCAAAACAATCACACTGCAACGAACTCGGTCAAACCTAAAACTAAGGGCCTTTAGATGATTTTGATCACTCCTTTATAGCTTTGATATAAATTGCAATAAACATTACAGTAAGCCATAATTTAAATGTGTAACAATTTAAGTTGCAGTTGTTATCATCTCCTTAGCATTGTAGTGTTCATCCCTAATGTTCAACATGTCATGATGATGAAACTCTTGAGAAGCAGGTTTGGCTCTACCGTGAAGCCACCTATCAGTCACAGGATTCAGGTGGACATCAAGGGAGCGATGCTGGCAACACCTATATGCAGAGCGGCTGCAGTGGAGCCCAATTACTGGTCACTCTGCACAATGTGGGGGTGGGGGGTTGATGGCGGCACACTGTCTGCACTTCTTGCTTGACTGGGTGAGGGGAGAGGTGGCGGAACATACCAGATGCACTATTCATTTTCTTAAAGGATGCTGGTGGAGTACCACACTGTGCTGCATGTCTTGTTTGCCTGGAGGGAAGAGGAAGGAACACAACTGCCACATTGCTTTCTTGCCTTGAGAAACACACTTGCCACACTACTTTCAGGGGAGAGGGGAGGTATTCACTGGCTGCCCATCACATCATTGGATTCCAGCGGATCTGGAGATGTGTTTAGCTTCTAAGGACGACAATGGTTAATTTGCATATATTCAGCAGTGATGCACTGGGAGACATCTTGGAGCTCACTTCAACCTGAATTATCACAAATTCTTTCTGTTTCAAAGGAGTTGTCAGGCAAAAATTAAGAAAATAAGCGCTACTTACCGGGGGCTTCCTCCAGCCCCAAGCTCCCAGCACGTCCCTCGCCGCAGCTCTCCCTGCAGCCGTTTGCCTGCGCAGTCCGCTCCGGCCCACATGGCGATGATTGACAGTGCCGATCGCGCAGCTCCAGGACGCTCTGACGTCATTGCCGGGGACCGGGTCGGAGCTCCGGCGAACGGCTGCGGGGAGAGCTGCGCCGAGGGACTTGCTGGGAGCTTGGGGCTGGAGGAAGCCCCCGGTAAGTAGCACTTATTTTCTTAATTTTTGCCTGACAACTCCTTTAAGAAAGCAAACTTTTGTTTTCCATAGCATTTTAGTAAGCAGGCTTTTTGAACCATTGTATCCCCTTACACACTCCAATGAGTTATGGTTCACCATGAGCTTGCTGGGTAGTCTGTGCCTACGTGTAATGCATGGTACACCAAAAGTGTAATATACATCATTCAAGCAACATGCACACGATGTACATAATATGTTACCCTATTTACGCAACCCCCATTACAAAGTTTGCAAAAACAGCACAACATTTTATGTGCACTGTGTGTACATGTACATTTTACTGATATTTTGTGAACCTGGCCCAGAATTTTTATTCTTTTAAATAGGGATGGCCAAACATGCGAATAAACGTTCACGAATGCAGTCACAAATTTTGCCATGAAAATTTGCGAAATGATTGTTCGCTAGCCCCATTCACTTTAA